>NW_025745398.1:67500-107500 GCF_021184085.1 Oncorhynchus gorbuscha | reverse complement strand
CCTGATCCCTCCATCCCTCTACCCCTCCTCCTGATCCCTCCATCCCTCTACCCCTCCTCCTGATCCCTCCATCCCTCTACCCCTCATCCTGATCCCTCCATCCCTCTACCCCTCTTTCTGGATCCTTCGTGATCCTTCTACCCCTCCATCCTCTACCTCTTCCTCCACCCCTCTACCCCTCCCTCTACCCCTCTACACCTCCCTCCACCCCTCCCTCTACCCCTCTCCCCTCCCTCCACCCCTCCACCCCTCTACCCCTCCCTTCACCCCTCTACCCTCCCTCCCATCCCCCTCTACCCCTCCCTCCACCCCTCTACCCCTCCCTTCACCCCCCTCCACCCCTCTCCCTCTCCATCCCTCTACCCCTCCCTCCACCCCCCTCCCTCCACCCCCTCCTGACCCCTCCCTTCACCCCTCTACCCCTCCCTCTCCATCCCTCTACCCCTCCCTCCACCCCTCCACCCCCTCTACCCCCCTCTACCCCTCCCTCCACCCCTCCACCCCTCCACCCCTCTACCCCTCCCTCCACCCCTCCTCCACCCTCCACCCCTCCCTCCACCCCCTCCCTCCACCCCTCCCTCCACCCCTCCCCCTCCCCTCCACCCCTCCCCCTCCCTCCACCCCTCTACCCCTCCCTCCACCCCTCCACCCCTCCACCCCCTCTACCCCTCCCTCCACCCCTCCACCCCCCTCCACCCCTCCCCTCCACCCTCCCCCCTCCCCTCCCTCCACCCCTCCATCCCTCTACCCCTCCTCCTGATCCCTCCATCCCTCTACCCCTCCTCCTGATCCCTCCATCCCTCTACCCCTCCTCCCCCTCCGATCCCTCCATCCCTCTACCCCTCCTCCTTATCCCTCCATCCCTCTACCCCCACCCCTCCCTCCTGATCCCTCCATTCCCCTCTACTCCCCTCCACCCCTCCCCCTCCCCTCCATCCCTCCCTCCATCCCTCTACCCCTCCCCCCTCCATCCCTCTACCCCTCCTCCTGATTGCTCCATCCCCCTACCCCTCCTCCACCCCCCCCCTCCACCCCTCTACCCCTTCTCCTGATCCCTCCATCCCTCTACCCCTCCCCCTGATCCCTCCATCCCTCTACCCCTCCTCCCCTCCCTCCATCCCTCTACCCCTCCTCCTGATCCCTCCATCCCTCTACCCCTCCTCCTGATCCCTCCATCCCTCTCCTAATCCACCCTCCTCCAACCCTCCACCCCTCTATCCTCTACCCCTCCACCCCCCTACCTCCACCCCTCCACCCCTCTACCCCTCCCTCCACCCCTCCACCCCTCTACCCCTCCCTCCACCCTTCCACCCCTCCATCTGTTTATGCTCCTGTCCTTCCTAATCAGAACATCCCTGCTCCCTTGGCCTTGAACCCAACGACAGACAAATGCTCTTTCAAATGATCTCTGTAAAGATGGCCAATATGGTGAAGGCGAACGCTGTGCCGTGTCCTCACTTTATAGGATCATCATAAAAACAATTGCTATTGATGGGATGACCTTTCTGTAACAGCAGGCTATAGGGGCCTGAATTTCAATGTATCAAGGTGAAAGTGAAGCCCACAGTTACTGACTATACATCAAAGTTAACCCTGAAACACCTTGTGAAGATTATTGTCTGCTTTGGAGTGCCAGCTGCTTCGTAAAATGCCAATACATTCTCCTCTCTCAGGCTCTCTGTCAGGAACAAGACGAGAAAGACAGACTGGCAAAATGGAGCTTTAAAAAACCCTTGTGGGGATACAGAATAGACCATCCTGTCCCATAGGGTTTAAGCTCAAAAGACATCTCAGTTCACTTTGACTCGTTGCTATTTCAAAACTGCATCAAAAACCCGAGAGAGAATCACACAGCGTTTCACAGACTGTGTGGGACAGAGAGTACGAGAGGGCAAAGATGTCAAGCTCTGCCGCTGAATAGTCTACAGGTCACGTCCATGAAGGAGAGCTGAGATAAAAGAATAAAAGAGAGAGGTTGATGCTGGAGGCTCCAGCAGTACCAGTAGAACACCTGCTCTGTGCTGTCAGAGCTTTACAGGAGCTTTCTGAACTACAGAGATGAGCCAGAGCACAGCTAGAGACAGGGAGAGATTGAACAAGAAAGAACAAGAAAGACAGAGAGAGAGAGAGAGAGAGAGACAGAGAGAGAGAGAGAGAGAGAGAGAGAGAGAGAGAGAGAGAGAGAGAGAGAGAGAGAGAGAGAGAGAGAGAGAGAGAGAGAGAGAGAAGAGAAAGAGAGCGATAGTTGAGGCAGAAGGAGACTCCACAAGGAGAAGCTAAAGGCTGCGTTCTTAACTTCCCCTTGTTCCCTGACAGGGAACTCAAGCATATGTTCTGGGTCTGGATGAACTCTGAGTACTACGCTGAGTGCAGTGATCCCTGAACTACCCTGACTGACTGTTGAGTTGTGTGGTGCAGAGGAGAGAACAATGTGCAAAATGATTTAGATTTGTCTGACAGGTTGGCAAACCATCTCTCTCTCTCTCTCTCTCTCTCTCTCTCTCTCTCTCTCTCTCTCTCTCTCTCTCTCTCTCTCTCTCTCTCTCTCTCTAACTCTCTCTCTCTCTCTTTCTCTCTCTCTCTCTCTCTCTTTCTCTCTCTTTCTCTCTCTCTCGCTCTCTCTCTCTCTCTCAACCTCACTCTCTCTCTCTTTCTTTCTTCCCCTCTCTCCCTCTCTCAATTATTAAAAAGTTAAACAAGTGTTTGGAACCGGAGCACCTGTTTCCTTCATGAAAACAGTCATATTCAGACTGTGTGTCTCTGTGTATTCAGACTGTGTCTCTGTGTGTTCAGACTGTGTCTCTGTGTATTCAGACTGTGTCTCTGTGTATTCAGACTGTGTGTCTCTGTGTATTCAGACTGTGTCTCTGTGTATTCTGACTGTCTCTCTGTGTATTCAGACTGTGTCTCTGTGTATTCAGACTGTGTGTCTCAGTGTATTCAGACTGTGTGTCTCTGTGTATTTTGACTGTGTCTCTGTGTATTTTGACTGTGTGACTCTGACAGACTGTGTCTCTGTGTATTCAGACTGTGTCTCTCTGTGTATTCAGACTGTGTCTCTCTGTGTATTCACTGTGTGTCTCTGACTGTGTGTCTGTGTATTCAGACTGTGTCTCTGTATTCAGACTGTGTGTCTCTCTGTGTATTCAGACTGTGTGTCTCTGTGTATTCAGACTGTGTCTCTGTCTCTCTGTGTATTCAGCCTGACTGTGTGTCTCTGTGTATTCAGACTGTGTCTCTGTGTTCAGACTGTGTCTCTCTGTGTATTCAGACTGTGTCTCTGTGTATTCAGACTGTGTCTCTGTGTATTCAGACTGTGTCTCTGTGTATTCAGACTGTGTCTCTGTGTATTCAGACTGTGTGTGTCTCTGTGTATTCAGACTGTGTGTCTCTGTGTATTCAGACTGTGTCTCTGTGTATTCAGACTGTGTCTGTGACTGTGTCTCTGTGTATTCAGACTGTGTCTCTGTGTATTCAGACTGTGTCTCTGTGTATTCAGACTGTGTCTCTGTGTATTCAGACTGTGTCTCTGTGTAGTCAGACTGTGTCTCTGTGTAGTCAGACTGTGTCTCTCTGTGTATTCAGACTGTGTCTCTGTGTAGTCAGACTGTGTCTCTGTGTATTCAGACTGTGTCTGTGTGTCTCTGTGTATTCAGACTGTGTCTCTGTGTAGTCAGACTGTGTCTCTGTGTCTCTCAGACTGTGTCTCTGTGTAGTCAGACTGTGTCTCTGTGTATTCAGACTGTGTCTCTGTGTATTCAGACTGTGTCTCTCTGTGTATTCAGACTGTGTCTCTCTGTGTATTCAGACTGTGTCTCTGTGTATTCAGACTGTGTGTCTGTGTCTCTGTGTATTCAGACTGTGTCTCTGTGTATTCAGACTGTGTCTCTGTGTATTCAGACTGTGTGTCTCTGTGTATTCAGACTGTGTCTCTGTGTATTCAGACTGTGTCTCTGTGTATTCAGACTGTGTCTCTGTGTATTCAGACTGTGTCTCTGTGTGTAGACTCAGACTGTGTGTCTCTGTGTGTCTGTGTATTCAGACTGTGTCTCTGTGTAGTCAGACTGTGTCTCTGTGTATTCAGACTGTGTCTCTGTGTATTCAGACTGTGTCTCTGTGTAGTCAGACTGTGTCTCTGTGTATTCAGACTGTGTGTCTCTGTGTGTCTCTGTGTATTCAGACTGTGTCTCTGTGTAGTCAGACTGTGTCAGACTGTGTCTCTGTGTCTGTGTATTCAGACTGTGTCTCTGTGTAGTCAGACTGTGTCTCTGTGTGTCTGTGTATTCAGACTGTGTGTCTCTGTGTATTCAGACTGTGTGTCTCTGTGTGTCTCAGACTGTGTCTCTGTGTAGTCAGACTGTGTGTCTGTATTCAGACTGTGTCTCTGTGTATTCAGACTGTGTCTGTGTATGACTGTGTCTCTGTGTATTCAGACTGTGTCTCTGTGTATTCAGACTGTGTGTGTCTCTGTGTATTCAGACTGTGTCTCTGTGTATTCAGACTGTGTCTCTGTGTAGTCAGACTGTGTCTCTGTGTATTCAGACTGTGTCTCTGTGTAGTCAGACTGTGTCTCTGTGTAGTCAGACTGTGTCTCTGTGTAGTCAGACTGTGTCTCTGTGTAGTCAGACTGTGTGTCTGTGTAGTCAGACTGTGTGTCTCTGTGTGTCTGTGTATTCAGACTGTGTCTCTGTGTATTCAGACTGTGTCTCTGTGTACTGTGTCAGACTCTCTGTGTAGTCAGACTGTGTATTCAGACTGTGTCTCTGTGTAGTCAGACTGTGTCTCTGTGTATTCAGACTGTGTCTCTGTGTAGTCAGACTGTGTGTCTCTGTGTATTCAGACTGTGTCTCTGTGTAGTCAGACTGTGTCTCTGTGTAGTCAGACTGTGTGTCTCTGTGTGTCTGTGTATTCAGACTGTGTCTCTGTGTAGTCAGACTGTGTCTCTGTGTATTCAGACTGTGTCTCTGTGTATTCAGACTGTGTGTCTCTGTGTGACTGTGTCTCTGTGTATTCAGACTGTGTCTCTGTGTATTCAGACTGTGTCTCTGTGTAGTCAGACTGTGTCTCTGTGTGTCTCTGTGTATTCAGACTGTGTCTCTCTCTGTGTGTCTGTGTATTCAGACTGTGTCTCTGTGTATTCAGACTGTGTGTCTGTGTATTCAGACTGTGTCTCTGTGTATCAGACTGTGTCTCTGTGTATTCAGACTGTGTCTCTGTGTAGTCAGACTGTGTGTCTGTGTATTCAGACTGTGTCTCTGTCTGTGTCTCTGTGTATTCAGACTGTGTGTCTCTGTGTGTCTGTGTATTCAGACTGTGTCTCTGTGTATTCAGACTGTGTCTCTGTGTATTCAGACTGTGTCTCTGTGTATTCAGACTGTGTCTCTGTGTAGTCAGACTGTGTCTCTGTGTATTCAGACTGTGTCTCTGTGTAGTCAGACTGTGTCTCTGTGTATTCAGACTGTGTCTCTGTGTAGTCAGACTGTGTCTCTGTGTAGTCAGACTGTGTCTCTGTGTAGTCAGACTGTGTCTCTGTGTATTCAGACTGTGTCTCTGTGTAGTCAGACTGTGTCTCTGTGTATTCAGACTGTGTCTCTGTGTAGTCAGACTGTGTCTCTGTGTAGTCAGACTGTGTCTCTGTGTAGTCAGACTGTGTCTCTGTGTAGTCAGACTGTGTCTCTGTGTATTCAGACTGTGTCTCTGTGTATTCAGACTGTGTCTCTGTGTAGTCAGACTGTGTCTCTGTGTAGTCAGACTGTGTCTCTGTGTAGTCAGACTGTGTCTCTGTGTAGTCAGACTGTGTCTCTGTGTAGTCAGACTGTGTCTCTGTGTAGTCAGACTGTGTCTCTGTGTAGTCAGACTGTGTATTCAGACTGTGTCTCTGTGTAGTCAGACTGTGTGTCTCTGTGTATTCAGACTGTGTGTCTCTGTGTCTCTGTGTATTCAGACTGTCAGACTGTGTCTCTGTGTAGTCAGAGACTGTGTCTCTGTGTAGTCAGACTGTGTCTCTGTGTAGTCAGACTGTGTCTCTGTGTAGTCAGACTGTGTCTCTGTGTAGTCAGACTGTGTCTCTGTGTAGTCAGACTGTGTCTCTGTGTATTCAGACTGTGTCTCTGTGTAGACTGTGTCTCTGTGTATCAGACTGTGTCTCTGTGTATTCAGACTGTGTCTCTGTGTATTCAGACTGTGTCTCTGTGTAGTCAGACTGTGTCTCTGTGTAGTCAGACTGTGTCTCTGTGTAGTCAGACTGTGTCTCTGTGTAGTCAGACTGTGTCTCTGTGTATTCAGACTGTGTCTCTGTGTAGTCAGACTGTGTCTCTGTGTAGTCAGACTGTGTCTCTGTGTCTGTGTAGTCAGACTGTGTCTCTGTGTAGTCAGACTGTGTCTCTGTGTATTCAGACTGTGTCTCTGTGTAGTCAGACTGTGTCTCTGTGTAGTCAGACTGTGTCTCTGTGTATTCAGACTGTGTCTCTGTGTATTCAGACTGTGTCTCTGTCTGTGTAGTCAGACTGTGTCTCTGTGTATTCAGACTGTGTCTCTGTGTATTCAGACTGTGTCTCTGTCAGACTGTGTCTCTGTGTATTCAGACTGTGTCTCTGTGTAGTCAGACTGTGTCTCTGTGTATTCAGACTGTGTCTCTGTGTATTCAGACTGTGTCTCTGTGTGTATTCAGACTGTGTCTCTGTGTAGTCAGACTGTGTCTCTGTGTAGTCAGACTGTGTCTCTGTGTAGTCAGACTGTGTCTCTGTGTATTCAGACTGTGTCTCTGTGTATTCAGACTGTGTCTCTGTGTAGTCAGACTGTGTCTCTGTGTAGTCAGACTGTGTCTCTGTGTCAGACTGTCAGACTGTGTCTCTGTGTAGTCAGACTGTCTCTGTGTAGTCAGACTGTGTCTCTGTGTATTCAGACTGTGTCTCTGTGTATTCAGACTGTGTCTCTGTGTAGTCAGACTGTGTCTCTGTGTAGTCAGACTGTGTCTCTGTGTAGTCAGACTGTGTCTCTGTGTAGTCAGACTGTGTCTCTGTGTCAGACTGTCAGACTGTGTCTCTGTGTAGTCAGACTGTGTCTCAGACTGTGTCTCTGTGTATTCAGACTGTGTCTCTGTGTAGTCAGACTGTGTCTCTGTGTAGTCAGACTGTGTCTCTGTGTAGACTGTCAGAGACTGTGTCTCTGTGTAGTCAGACTGTGTCTCTGTGTAGTCAGACTGTGTCTCTGTGTATTCAGACTGTGTCTCTGTGTAGTCAGACTGTGTCTCTGTGTATTCAGACTGTGTCTCTGTGTATTCAGACTGTGTCTCTGTGTAGTCAGACTGTGTCTCTGTGTAGTCAGACTGTGTCTCTGTGTAGAGACTGTGTCTCTGTGTAGACTCAGACTGTGTCTCTGTGTATTCAGACTGTGTCTCTGTGTAGTCAGACTGTGTCTCTGTGTAGTCAGACTGTGTCTCTGTGTCTCTGTGTAGTCAGACTGTGTCTCTGTGTAGTCAGACTGTGTCTCTGTGTAGTCAGACTGTGTCTCTGTGTAGTCAGACTGTGTCTCTGTGTATTCAGACTGTGTCTCTGTGTAGTCAGACTGTGTCTCTGTGTAGTCAGACTGTGTCTCTGTGTATTCAGACTGTGTATTCAGACTGTGTCTCTGTGTATTCAGACTGTGTCTCTGTGTATTCAGACTGTGTCTCTGTGTATTCAGACTGTGTCTCTGTCTGTGTATTCAGACTGTGTCTCTGTGTATTCAGACTGTGTCTCTGTGTATTCAGACTGTGTGTCTGTGTAGTCAGACTGTGTGACTGTATTCAGACTGTGTGTCTGTGTATTCAGACTGTGTCTCTGTGTATTCAGACTGTGTGTCTGTGTATTCAGACTGTGTCTCTGTGTATTCAGACTGTGTGTCTGTGTATTCTGTGTGTGTCTCTGTGTATTCAGACTGTGTAGTCAGACTGTGTCTGTGTATTCAGACTGTGTCTCTGTGTATTCAGACTGTGTCTCTGTGTATTCAGACTGTGTCTCTGTGTATTCAGACTGTGTGTGTATTCTCTGTGTATTCAGACTGTGTCTCTGTGTATTCAGACTGTGTGTCTCTGTGTATTCAGACTGTGTCTGTGTCTCTGTGTATTCAGACTGTGTCTCTGTGTATTCAGACTGTGTGTCTCTGTGTATTCAGACTGTGTCTCTGTGTATTCAGACTGTGTCTCTGTGTATTCAGACTGTGTGTCTCTGTGTATTCAGACTGTGTCTCTGTGTATTCAGACTGTGTCTCTGTGTATTCAGACTGTGTCTCTGTGTATTCAGACTGTGTGTCTCTGTGTAGATTCAGACTGTGTCTCTGTGTATTCTGACTGTCTCTCTGTGTATTCAGACTGTGTCTCTGTGTATTCAGACTGTGTGTCTCAGTGTATTCAGACTGTGTGTCTCTGTGTATTTTGACTGTGTCTCTGTGTATTTTGACTGTGTGACTCTGTGTATTCAGACTGTGTCTCTCTGTGTATTCAGACTGTGTCTCTCTGTGTATTCAGACTGTGTGTCTCTGTGTATTCAGACTGTGTGTCTCTGTGTATTCAGACTGTGTGTCTGTGTATTCAGACTGTGTCTCTCTGTGTATTCAGACTGTGTGTCTCTGTGTATTCATACTGTGTGTCTGCGAGACTGTGTCTCTGTGTATTCAGAATGTCTCTCTGTGTATTCAGACTGTGTCTCTGTGTATTCAGACTGTGTGTCTGTGTATTCAGACTGTGTGTCTCTGTGTATTCAGCCTGTGTGTCTGTGTATTCAGACGGTGTGTCTCTGTGTATTCAGACTGTGTCTCTGTGTAGTCAGACTGTGTCTCTGTGTAGTCAGACTGTGTCTCTGTGTAGTCAGACTGTGTCTCTGTGTATTCAGACTGTGTCTCTGTGTATTCAGACTGTGTCTCTGTGTATTCAGACTGTGTCTCTGTGTATTCAGACTGTGTCTCTGTGTAGTCAGACTGTGTCTCTCTGTGTATTCAGACTGTGTCTCTGTGTATTCAGACTGTGTCTCTGTGTAGTCAGACTGTGTCTCTGTGTAGTCAGACTGTGTCTCTGTGTAGTCAGACTGTGTCTCTGTGTAGTCAGACTGTGTCTCTGTGTCTCTCTGTGTATTCAGACTGTGTCTCTGTGTAGTCAGACTGTGTCTCTGTGTATTCAGACTGTGTCTCTGTGTAGTCAGACTGTGTCTCTCTGTGTATTCAGACTGTGTCTCTGTGTATTCAGACTGTGTCTCTCTGTGTAGTCAGACTGTGTCTCTGTGTATTCAGACTGTGTCTCTGTGTAGTCAGACTGTGTCTCTGTGTAGTCTGTGTCTCTGTCTGTGTCTCTCTGTGTATTCAGACTGTGTCTCTGTGTAGTCAGACTGTGTCTCTGTGTAGTCAGACTGTGTCTCTGTGTATTCAGACTGTGTCTCTGTGTATTCAGACTGTGTCTCTGTGTAGTCAGACTGTGTCTCTGTGTAGTCAGACTGTGTGTCTCTGTGTATTCAGACTGTGTCTCTGTGTATTCAGACTGTGTCTCTGTGTAGTCAGACTGTGTCTCTGTGTATTCAGACTGTGTCTCTGTGTAGTCAGACTGTGTCTCTGTGTAGTCAGACTGTGTCTCTGTGTAGTCAGACTGTGTCTGTGTCTCTGTGTAGTCAGACTGTGTGTCTCTGTGTAGTCAGACTGTGTGTCTCTGTGTATTCAGACTGTGTCTCTGTGTATTCAGACTGTGTCTCTGTGTAGAGACTGTGTCTCTGTGTATTCAGACTGTGTCTCTGTGTATTCAGACTGTGTCTCTGTGTAGTCAGACTGTGTCTCTGTGTAGTCAGACTGTGTCTCTGTGTAGTCAGACTGTGTGTCTCTGTGTGTCTGTGTATTCAGACTGTGTCTCTGTGTAGTCAGACTGTGTCTCTGTGTAGTCAGACTGTGTCTCTGTGTATTCAGACTGTGTCTCTGTGTAGTCAGACTGTGTCTCTGTGTATTCAGACTGTGTGTCTCTGTGTGTCTCTGTGTATTCAGACTGTGTCTCTGTGTAGTCAGACTGTGTGTCTGTGTATTCAGACTGTGTCTCTCTGTGTATTCAGACTGTGTGTATCTGTGTATTCAGACTGTGTCTCTGTGTGTCTGTGTATTCAGACTGTGTGTCTCTGTGTGTCTGTGTATTCAGACTGTGTGTCTCTGTGTGTCTGTGTAGTCAGACTGTGTCTCTGTGTAGTCAGACTGTGTCTCTGTGTAGTCAGACTGTGTGTCTGTGTGTATTCAGACTGTGTCTCTGTGTATTCAGACTGTGTCTCTGTGTAGTCAGACTGTGTGTCTCTGTGTGTCTGTGTATTCAGACTGTGTCTCTGTGTATTCAGACTGTGTCTCTGTGTATTCAGACTGTGTCTGTGTGTATTCAGACTGTGTCTCTGTGTAGTCAGACTGTGTCTCTGTGTATTCAGACTGTGTCTCTGTGTAGTCAGACTGTGTCTCTGTGTAGTCAGACTGTGTCTCTGTGTAGTCAGACTGTGTCTCTGTGTAGTCAGACTGTGTGTCTCTGTGTGTCTGTGTAGTCAGACTGTGTGTCTCTGTGTGTCTGTGTATTCAGACTGTGTCTCTGTGTAGTCAGACTGTGTCTCTGTGTAGTCAGACTGTGTCTCTGTGTATTCAGACTGTGTCTCTGTGTAGTCAGACTGTGTCTCTCTGTAGTCAGACTGTGTCTCTCTGTGTAGTCAGACTGTGTGTCTCTGTGTAGTCAGACTGTGTGTCTCTGTGTATTCAGACTGTGTGTCTCTGTGTGTCTGTGTATTCAGACTGTGTCTCTGTGTAGTCAGACTGTGTCTCTGTGTATTCAGACTGTGTCTCTGTGTATTCAGAATGTGTCTCTGTGTAGTCAGACTGTGTCTCTGTGTAGTCAGACTGTGTCTCTGTGTAGTCAGACTGTGTGTCTCTGTGTGTCTGTGTATTCAGACTGTGTCTCTGTGTAGTCAGACTGTGTCTCTGTGTAGTCAGACTGTGTCTCTGTGTATTCAGACTGTGTCTCTGTGTAGTCAGACTGTGTCTCTGTGTATTCAGACTGTGTGTCTCTGTGTGTCTCTGTGTATTCAGACTGTGTCTCTGTGTAGTCAGACTGTGTCTCTGTGTGTCTGTGTATTCAGACTGTGTGTCTCTGTGTGTCTGTGTATTCAGACTGTGTCTCTGTGTAGTCAGACTGTGTCTCTGTGTGTCTGTGTATTCAGACTGTGTGTCTCTGTGTGTCTGTGTATTCAGACTGTGTGTCTCTGTGTGTCTGTGTAGTCAGACTGTGTCTCTGTGTAGTCAGACTGTGTCTCTGTGTAGTCAGACTGTGTGTCTGTGTGTATTCAGACTGTGTCTCTGTGTATTCAGACTGTGTCTCTGTGTAGTCAGACTGTGTGTCTCTGTGTGTCTGTGTATTCAGACTGTGTCTCTGTGTATTCAGACTGTGTCTCTGTGTATTCAGACTGTGTCTGTGTGTATTCAGACTGTGTCTCTGTGTAGTCAGACTGTGTCTGTGTCTCTGTGTATTCAGACTGTGTCTCTGTGTATTCAGACTGTGTCTCTGTGTATTCAAACTGTGTCTCTGTGTAGTCAGACTGTGTCTCTGTGTAGTCAGACTGTGTCTCTGTGTAGTCAGACTGTGTCTCTGTGTAGTCAGACTCTGTGTATTCAGACTGTGTCTCTGTGTAGTCAGACTGTGTCTCTGTGTAGTCAGACTGTGTCTCTGTGTAGTCAGACTGTGTCTCTGTGTAGTCAGACTGTGTCTCTGTGTAGTCAGACTGTGTCTCTGTGTATTCAGACTGTGTCTCTGTGTAGTCAGACTGTGTCTCTGTGTCTCTGTGTCTCTGTCAGACTGTGTCTCTGTGTAGTCAGACTGTGTCTCTGTGTAGTCAGACTGTGTCTCTGTGTAGTCAGACTGTGTCTCTGTCTGTGTATTCAGACTGTGTCTCTGTGTAGTCAGACTGTGTGTCTCTGTGTATTCAGACTGTGTCTCTGTGTGTCTCTGTGTAGTCAGACTGTGTCTCTGTGTAGTCAGACTGTGTCTCTGTGTAGTCAGACTGTGTCTCTGTGTAGTCAGACTGTGTGTCTGTGTAGTCAGACTGTGTCTCTGTGTAGTCAGACTGTGTCTCTGTGTAGTCAGACTGTGTCTCTGTGTATCTCAGACTGTGTCTCTGTGTATTCAGACTGTGTCTCTGTGTCAGACTGTGTCTCTGTGTATTCAGACTGTGTCTCTGTGTAGTCAGACTCTGTGTGTCAGACTGTGTCTCTGTGTAGTCAGACTGTGTCTCTGTGTAGTCAGACTGTGTCTCTGTGTATTCAGACTGTGTCTCTGTGTATTCAGACTGTGTCTCTGTGTAGTCAGACTGTGTCTCTGTGTAGTCAGACTGTGTCTCTGTGTATTCAGACTGTGTCTCTGTGTAGTCAGACTGTGTCTCTGTGTAGTCAGACTGTGTCTCTGTGTAGTCAGACTGTGTCTCTGTGTATTCAGACTGTGTCTCTGTGTATTCAGACTGTGTCTCTGTGTATTCAGACTGTGTCTCTGTGTAGTCAGACTGTGTCTCTGTGTATTCAGACTGTGTCTCTGTGTAGTCAGACTGTGTCTCTGTGTAGTCAGACTGTGTCTCTGTGTATTCAGACTGTGTCTCTGTGTAGTCAGACTGTGTCTCTGTGTAGTCAGACTGTGTCTCTGTGTAGTCAGACTGTGTCTCTGTGTATTCAGACTGTGTCTCTGTGTAGTCAGACTGTGTCTCTGTGTAGTCAGACTGTGTCTCTGTGTAGTCAGACTGTGTCTCTGTGTAGTCAGACTGTGTCTCTGTGTAGTCAGACTGTGTCTCTGTGTAGTCAGACTGTGTCTCTGTGTAGTCAGACTGTGTCTCTGTGTAGTCAGACTGTGTCTCTGTGTAGTCAGACTGTGTCTCTGTGTATTCAGACTGTGTCTCTGTGTAGTCAGACTGTGTCTCTGTGTAGTCAGACTGTGTCTCTGTGTCTCTGTGTATTCAGACTGTGTCTCTGTGTAGTCAGACTGTGTAGTCAGACTGTGTCTCTGTGTAGTCAGACTGTGTCTCTGTGTAGTCAGACTGTGTCTCTGTGTATTCAGACTGTGTCTCTGTGTATTCAGACTGTGTCTCTGTGTAGTCAGACTGTGTCTCTGTGTAGTCAGACTGTGTCTCTGTGTAGTCAGACTGTGTCTCTGTGTAGTCAGACTGTGTCTCTGTGTAGTCAGACTGTGTCTCTGTGTAGTCAGACTGTGTCTCTGTGTAGTCAGACTGTGTCTCTGTGTATTCAGACTGTGTGTGTAGTCAGACTGTGTAGTCAGACTGTGTCTCTGTGTAGTCAGACTGTGTCTCTGTGTAGTCAGACTGTGTCTGTGTAGTCAGACTGTCTGTGTAGTCAGACTGTGTCTCTGTGTAGTCAGACTGTGTCTCTGTGTATTCAGACTGTGTCTCTGTGTATTCAGACTGTGTCTCTGTGTAGTCAGACTGTGTCTCTGTGTAGTCAGACTGTGTCTCTGTGTAGTCAGACTGTGTCTCTGTGTAGTCAGACTGTGTCTCTGTGTATTCAGACTGTGTCTCTGTGTAGTCAGACTGTGTCTCTGTGTAGTCAGACTGTGTCTCTGTGTAGTCAGACTGTGTCTCTGTGTAGTCAGACTGTGTCTCTGTGTAGTCAGACTGTGTCTCTGTGTAGTCAGACTGTGTCTCTGTGTAGTCTGTGTAGTCAGACTGTGTCTCTGTGTAGTCAGACTGTGTCTCAGACTGTGTCTCTGTGTAGTCAGACTGTGTCTCTCTGTGTCTCTGTGTAGTCAGACTGTGTCTCTGTGTAGTCAGACTGTGTCTCTGTGTAGTCAGACTGTGTCTCTGTGTATTCAGACTGTGTCTCTGTGTAGTCTGTGTAGTCAGACTGTGTCTCTGTGTATTCAGACTGTGTCTCTGTGTAGTCAGACTGTGTCTCTGTGTATTCAGACTGTGTCTCTGTGTAGTCAGACTGTGTCTCTGTGTAGTCAGACTGTGTCTCTGTGTATTCAGACTGTGTCTCTGTGTAGTCAGACTGTGTCTCTGTGTATTCAGACTTCAGACTGTGTCTCTGTGTATTCAGACTGTGTCTCTGTGTAGTCAGACTGTGTCTCTGTGTATTCAGACTGTGTCTCTGTGTAGTCAGACTGTGTCTCTGTGTATTCAGACTGTGTCTCTGTGTATTCAGACTGTGTCTCTGTGTAGTCAGACTGTGTCTCTGTGTAGTCAGACTGTGTCTCTGTGTAGTCAGACTGTGTCTCTGTGTAGTCAGACTGTGTCTCTGTGTAGTCAGACTGTGTCTCTGTGTATTCAGACTGTGTCTCTGTGTATTCAGACTGTGTCTCTGTGTATTCAGACTGTGTCTCTGTGTAGTCAGACTGTGTCTCTGTGTAGTCAGACTGTGTCTCTGTGTAGTCAGACTGTGTCTCTGTGTAGTCAGACTGTGTCTCTGTGTAGTCAGACTGTGTCTCTGTGTAGTCAGACTGTGTCTCTGTGTAGTCAGACTGTGTCTCTGTGTAGTCAGACTGTGTCTCTGTGTAGTCAGACTGTGTCTCTGTGTAGTCAGACTGTGTCTCTGTGTAGTCAGACTGTGTCTCTGTGTATTCAGACTGTGTCTCTGTGTAGTCAGACTGTGTCTCTGTGTAGTCAGACTGTGTCTCTGTGTAGTCAGACTGTGTCTCTGTGTATTCAGACTGTGTCTCTGTGTATTCAGACTGTGTCTCTGTGTATTCAGACTGTGTCTCTGTGTAGTCAGACTGTGTCTCTGTGTAGTCAGACTGTGTCTCTGTGTAGTCAGACTGTGTCTCTGTGTAGTCAGACTGTGTCTCTGTGTAGTCAGACTGTGTCTCTGTGTAGTCAGACTGTGTCTCTGTGTCTCTGTGTGTATGTAACATCACATTGCCTTTATTACTCCTCAAGGAACCAACAACGTCAGCGAGACACATTCCTCCTGTATCACCTCTGGGACAGAAAGGTCTTTTCAGTAATGGGGATGATAACAATGTAGTCATGTCTCTCTACACCTGACATCGCCTCATAACTCTCCACTGGCCTGTATTTTAACAGGGCGAACCTGGTACCCATTATACCTCTGATAAGACAATCATTGGTACGTTCAACCCATCAATTTGCCCTGGGCCTGTGCCAGGATCCAGTGGTGAGTTACAGTGCCATATTTCTCCTGGAGAAACAGGGAAGAAGGCTATTGGTAGCTATTCTATAGCCAGGTGGAGCTAATTATTTTATATTTTATTAATTTCCCAGTCCCAGCCACGCAGGTATAATGGAGAGGCCTTTAGGAAGTCTTTAGCTTGTCGCCAATAAAACTGAGAAGTGGTCAGATTCAGCCCAGGCAGAGTTCTATTGGACGGTCACAGCATGTGTCCCAAATGGAACCATATTCCCTTTGTAGTGCACTACTTTTGACCAGAGGCCATAAGGCTCTAGTTAAATCTAGTGCACTATTTTAGCCATAAGGCTCTAATTAAATCTAGTGCACTACTTTAGCCGTAAGGCTCTAGTTAAATCTAGTGCACTACTTTAGACGTAAGGCTCTAGTTAAATCTAGTGCACTACTTTAGCCGTAAGGCTCTAGTTAAATCTAGAGCACTACTTTAGCCGTAAGGCTCTAGTTAAATCTAGTGCACTACTTTAGACGTAAGGCTCTAGTTAAATCTAGTGCACTACTTTAGCCGTAAGGCTCTAGTTAAATCTAGTGCACTACTTTAGCCGTAAGGCTCTAGTTAAATCTAGTGCACTACTTTAGCCGTAAGGCTCTAGTTAAATCTAATGCACTATATAGGGAATTGGGTTCCATTTGGAACACAACGATGGAGGAAAAAGAAAGAGGCCAAGTGCCATTTTTCCCCGGGTTAGGGGAGGAGACTTTGTAGAGCGGGTTAGGGGAGGAGACTTTGTAGAGCGGGTTAGGGGAGGAGACTTTGTAGAGCGGGTTAGGGGAGGAGACTTTGTAGAGCGGGTTAGGGAGGAGACTTTGTAGAGCGGGTTAGGGAGGAGACTTTGTAGAGCGGGTTAGGGAGGAGACTTTGTAGAGCGGGTTAGGAGACTTTGTAGAGGTTAGGGGAGGAGACTTTGTAGAGCGGGTTAGGGGAGGAGACTTTGTAGAGCGGGTTAGGGGAGGAGACTTTGTAGAGCGGGTTAGGGGAGGAGACTTTGTAGAGCGGGTTAGGGGAGGAGACTTTGTAGAGCGGGTTAGGGGAGGAGACTTTGTAGAGCGGGTTAGGGAGGAGAGACTTTGTAGAGCGGGTTAGGGGAGGATACTTTGTAGAACGGGTTAGGGAGGAGACTTTGTAGAGCGGGTTAGGGAGGAGACTTTGTAGAGCGGGTTAGGGAGGAGACTTTGTAGAGCGGGTTAGGGAGGAGACTTTGTAGAGCGGGTTAAGGGAGGAGACTTTGTAGAGCGGGTTAGGGAGGAGACTTTGTAGAGCGGGTTAAGGGAGGAGACTTTGTAGAGCGGGTTAGGGGAGGAGACTTTGTAGAGCGGGTTAGGGGAGGAGACTTTGTAGAGCGGGTTAGGGGAGGAGACTTTGTAGAGCGGGTTAGGGGAGGAGACTTTGTAGAGCGGGTTAGGGGAGGAGACTTTGTAGAGCGGGTTAGGGGAGGAGACTTTGTAGAGCGGGTTAGGGGAGGAGACTTTGTAGAGCGGGTTAGGGAGGAGACTTTGTAGAGCGGGTTAGGGGGAGACTTTGTAGACGGGTTAGGGTTTTTGTAGAGCGGGTTAGGGAGGAGACTTTGTAGAGCGGGTTAGGGAGGAGTAACTCCTTCTTCATTTCTTCATCAGGAAGTAGAGCGGGTTAGGGGAGGAGACTTTGTAGAGCGGGTTAGGGAGGATTCTTTGTCCCATTGAGAGTCTGTAATACTTGAAATGTAATCTTTGTAGAGCGGGTTAGGGTAGGAGACTTTGTAGAGCGGGTTAGGGTAGGAGACTTTGTAGAGCGGGTTAGGGTAGGAGACTTTGTAGAGCGGGTTAGGGTAGGAGACTTTGTAGAGTGGGACATAACCAGAGAATATTATTACTGGTCGTATCAGGAGGATGCTGTACACAAAGCCACCAGACACTGCAGTAACTCCTCATCTTCATTTCCCCTTCATCAGGAAGTAGAAGGCTGGAGGGGATAGGCTGTGTGGTAGTGGATTTGCATTCTTTTGTCCCATTGTCCCACCTGTGATATGCTCAGTCTGTAATACTTGCAAATGTAATCTATCTGAATATGTTAAACCACTTATCTCAGAGTCTCTTCTGAGATCGTTCACAAATCATTTTGGGGAGGGGGCATTTACAAACCCGAGAGAGTGGAGGAGGTAGAGTAAGGATAACAAAGTTTCTCTTTTCCAGGTAAATATTCTCCAGGGTCATCTCTCATCTCGATGTGTGCTCATTTATCTTTGAGAACAATTCCCGAAGTCAAGTCATCCATGCAGTCCTCCGCTATCTAAGAATAACGTACAGGAAGTCAAGTCATCCATGCAGTCCTCCGCTATCTAAGAATAACGTACAGGAAGTCAAGTCATCCATCAGTCATGAATAACGTACAGTCCTCAAGTCATCCATGCAGTCCTCCGCTATCTAAGAATAACGTCAAGTCATCCATGCAGTCCTCCGCTATCTAAGAATAACGTACAGGAAGTCAAGTCATCCATGCAGTCCTCCGCTATCTAAGAATAACGTACAGGAAGTCAAGTCATCCATGCAGTCCTCCGCTATCTAAGAATAACGTACAGGAAGTCAAGTCATCCATGCAGTCCTCCGCTATCTAAGAATAACGTACAGGAAGTCAAGTCATCCATGCAGTCCTCCGCTATCTAAGAATAACGTAAAGTCAAGTCATCCATGCAGTCCTCCGCTATCTAAGAATAACGTACAGGAAGTCAAGCCCATCCATGCAGTCCTCCCATGCCTCCGCTATCTAAGAATAACGTACAGGAAGTCAAGTCATCCATGCAGTCCTCCGCTATCTAAGAATAACGTACAGGAAGTCAAGTCATCCATGCAGTCCTCCGCTATCTAAGAATAACGTACAGGAAGTCAAGTCATCCATGCAGTCCTCCGCTATCTAAGAATAACGGGAAGTCACAGGAAGTCAAGGAAGTCAAGTCATCCATGCAGTCCTCCGCTATCTAAGAATAACGTACAGGAAGTCAAGCCATCCATGCAGTCCTCCGCTATCTAAGAATAACGTACAGGAAGTCAAGCCATCCATGCAGTCCTCCGCTATCTAAGAATAAGGTACAGGAAGTCAAGCCATCCATGCAGTCCTCCGCTATCTAAGAATAAGGTACAGGAAGTCAAGCCATCCATGACGCTGATAGCACCACTGCTACCTCTCCAGACTGGAACAAGACAGCGGTGAGGAGAATCAAGGTAGTTTATTAAAGGCCTGATAGAATGATTCTAAACCATTAAACACAACAGAGATTCATTGACTTTCCACTGCGACTCCATCCTGCATGGGGGAGGGGGGGCATTACAATGCACTGACTGTATCCTCCCTGAATATACACTGTGATTGGAGGTAGATTTACTCCACAGTAGAGTGGAGTAATCACTAGCTATGCCCCTCTCATTATAGAGTTTCTGATCTGATAGAAAACACAACGGCTTTTACAACAAACAAAAAAACTATTCATATAAACCATTTTATTACTTTCCCAACTTTCCGGTGAATCACACCGACGGTCTGAATGCAGATTGAATTCCTGTTAACTGCTAACAGTTTCGAGTCAATGAGAGAGAATGTGTTGTTTTAACCAAATATGGATATTTTGTCTGCTTTTAAACAGGGCGTTCAAGAGACAAGTTCTGAACATATTTCACAACACTGGTCCTATTAATAAGTAAGATTAGATGGAGTATCCTGTCGGCTTCGGGCTCTATTTCATAATAATAATATAATAATATGCCATTTAGCAGACGCTTTTATCCAAAGCGACTTACAGTCATGTGTGCATACATTCTACGTATGGGTGGTCCCGGGAATCGAACCCACTACCCTGGCGTTACAAGCGCCATGCTCTACCAACTGAGCTACAGAAGGACCTCTACCAACTGAGCTACAGAAGGACCACACTGGTCGTATTAATAAGTAAGATTAGATGGAGTATCCTGTCGGCTTCGGGCTCTATTTCATAACTGTGGTGAATTAGTGATAGAGCCTTCCAGTCTTGTACCCGGTTTTACCTCAATATCTTTCCTTAACATACTGCACACTACCAATGGTTTTACCTCAATATCTTTCCTTAACATACTGCACACTACCAATGGTTTTACCTCACCATACTGCACACTACCAATTATTTTACCTCAATATATTTCCTCAACATACTGCACATTACCAATGGTTTTACCTCAATGTCTTTCCTTAACATACTGCACACTACCAATTATTTTACCTCAATATATTTCCTCAACATACTGCACACTACCAATGGTTTTACCTCAATATATTTCCTCAACATACTGCACACTACCAATGGTTTTACCTCAATATATTTCCTCAACATACTGCACACTACCAATGGTTTTACCTCAATATATTTCCTCAACATACTGCACACTACCAATGGTTTTACCTCAATATATTTCCTCAACATACTGCACACTACCAATGGTTTTACCTCAATATATTTCCTCAACATACTGCACACTACCAATGGTTTTACCTCAACATACTGCACACTACCAATGGTTTTACCTCAATATCTTTCCTTAACATACTGCACACTACCAATGGTTTTACCTCAATATATTTCCTCAACATACTGCACACTACCAATGGTTTTACCTCAATATATTTCCTCAACATACTGCACACTACCAATGGTTTTACCTCAACATACTGCACACTACCAATGGTTTGACCTCAATACCTCTGCTCTCTATCCACTCTAATGGACTGCTGCTCAGCCACTTAACCCCTGATTGAATTCATATAACTACCACATCTATCACTGATGTCGTTATTGACATTGTTCTTCTACATACTGTATATTCATTTATTTATATTGACACTATCTATTTCTGATATTGCTTCTATGCAGGTAAACCATTAGGCTGTACAGTTTCCACCTTCTGTAGAGACCCATCCACTGAGCAAGATGTGGCTGGGGGTTTCTTTCAGATGACCCATCAGTTTAGACAGTGTGTCTGGATAAGCGTCATCTAATATATATATATATTTTTAATTATCTGGACACGTTCTGTTTACCTGGAAGTTTTCCTTACTGCACACTAGGCTACTAACATTTACCACGTTTAGTCTTAATCTTTACTTACACTAGTCACTGTTTAGCACACAACCTGCCATGTGAATCCTTAAAGAGATGGGCGGGGCTAATGCTTAAGAGGGTGTGAACGATGCTGAATGGGTGGGGCTAAGGCTTAAGAGGGTGTGAACGATGCTGAATGGGTGGGGCTAAGGCTTAAGAGGGTGTGAACGATGCTGAATGGGCGGGGCTAAGGTTTAAGAGGGTGTGAACGATGCTGAATGGGTGGGGCTAAGGCTTAAGAGGATGTTTACTTACACTACTCACTGTTTAGAACGATGCTGAATGGGTGGGGCTAAGGCTTAAGAGGGTGTGAACGATGCTGAATGGGTGGGGCTAAGGCTTAAGAGGGTGTGAACGATGCTGAATGGGTGGGGCTAAGGCTTAAGAGGGTGTGAACGATGCTGAATGGGTGGGGCTAAGGCTTAAGAGGGTGTGAACAATGCTGAATGGGTGGGGCTAAGGCTTAAGAGGGTGTGAACGATGCGGAATGGGTGGGGCTAAGGCTTAAGAGGGTGTGAATGATGCTGAATGGGTGGGGCTAAGGCTTAAGAGGGTGTGAACGATGCTGAATGGGTGGGGCTAAGGCTTAAGAGGGTGTGAAAGATGCTGAATGGGTGGGGCTAATGCTTAAGAGGGTGTGAACGATGCTGATTGGGTGGGCCTAAGGCTTAAGAGGGTGTGAACGATGCTGAATGGGTGGGGCTAATGCTTAAGAGGGTGTGAACGATGCTGAATGGGTGGGGCTAAGGCTTAAGAGGGTGTGAACGATGCTGAATGGGTGGGGCTAAGGCTTAAGAGGGTGTGAACGATGCTGAATGGGTGGGGCTAAGGCTTAAGAGGGTGTGAACGATGCTGAATGGGTGGGGCTAAGGCTTAAGAGGGTGTGAACGATGCTGAATGGGTGGGGCTAATGCTTAAGAGGGTGTGAACAATGCTGAATCGGTGGGGCTAAGGCTTAAGAGGGTGTGAACGATGCTGAATGGGTGGGGCTAATGCTTAAGAGGGTGTGAACGATGCTGAATGGGCGGGGCTAAGGCTTAAGAGGGTGTGAACGATGCTGAATGGGGGTGGAGACAAAGAAGATCTCTCCAGTAGGTGAACCAAAACATTTTACAGGTCATTTTCTCAAAAGTGGAAAAGTTTCAAAACAGAATTACTGTCCCATTGTTCCTCAACTGCAGTGTATAATATACCAGTTTCTATCTCTGAGTCTCTGCTTTTATCCAATGTAAAAAAAAATCTAAATAAAACACCATTTCAAATTTAGCTACTTAAGTCCGAATCAAGGCGGTCGGTCACAATTTGTCACATTTACTCAAATAGGCTACAAAAGCAATCTTATGGTACCAAAACAACCGTGCAACATGAAAGGAAATGCAGGTATATGACCCTCCATTGAAACGGAAAAGACAGACAAAATATTCCATAAGATGAGATGAGATGGAATCTTAGAAAAAAGAAAGTCCTTTCAAGTTGTGAAGTTTGAAAAAGGAAAAGCTTTCAAGACAGAAAATAGCCGGGGCAATTTCACTTTCAAAGCTTTTGTCTCTCACATCCCTTACTGCTCGTCTTTACTGGAGAAAACAATCTGTCTGCACTTCCACGTCATGGAAAACTCCAGAAGTGATTCAAACCCCACGTCATGGAAAACTCCAGAAGTGATTCAAACCCAGGTCATGGAAAACTCCAGAAGTGATGCAAACCCCACGTCATGGAAAACTCCAGAAGTGATGCAAACCCCGTCAAAAACTCCAGAAGTGATGCAAACCCACGTCATGGAAAACTCCAGAAGTGATTCAAACCCACGTCATGGAAAACTCCAGAAGTGATGCAAACCCCACGTCATGGAAAACTCCAGAAGTGATGCAAACCCAGGTCATGGAAAACTCCAGAAGTGATTCAAACCCCACGTCATGGAAAACTCCAGAAGTGATGCAAACCCAGGTCATGGAAAACTCCAGAAGTGATGCAAACCCACGTCATGGAAAACTCCAGAAGTGATTCAAACCCACGTCATGGAAAACTCCAGAAGTGATTCAAACCCACGTCATGGAAAACTCCAGAAGTGATTCAAACCCACGTCATGGAAAACTCCAGAAGTGATGCAAACCCAGGTAATGGAAAACTCCAGAAGTGATTCAAACCCAGGTCATGGAAAACTCCAGAAGTGATTCAAACCCAGGTCATGGAAAACTCCAGAAGTGATTCAAACCCAGGTCATGGAAAACTCCAGAAGTGATTCAAACCCAGGTCATGGAAAACTCCAGAAGTGATTCAAACCCCACGTCATGGAAAACTCCAGAAGTGATTCAAACCCAGGTCATGGAAAACTCCAGAAGTGATTCAAACCCAGGTCATGGAAAACTCCAGAAGTGATTCAAACCCAGGTCATGGAAAACTCCAGAAGTGATTCAAACCCAGGTCATGGAAAACTCCAGAAGTGATTCAAACCCAGGTCAAACCAGAGTCACAGAAAGATAAGCTTAAACAAACAACCGCAACAACAACAAAAACTAACCTGCAAAATATAGATGTTTACTTTTGATTGGGAGTCATTGAAGAATTGGTTTAGCTCTACTGAAGAGATGAAGTGTCTCATGAATCTATGGAGAGGATCTGCATTACATCTGTTCAACAGCCAAGGGACTTGTTATGTGCAGGGAAAACAACGATATCACCGTGGGGTCCTTAACTCCAGACAGATAGAAACCTGCCTGAGACAAAAATACCACACCAAAAAACCCACTACGAAGACATATTTCCATCAGGCATCTTTGAGGAGTCCCGTTAGAGTTGGTATTGACTAGTTAGATCAGGGAGATTTGGTCTATGGTAGAGGAGCGATATTCAATACGAACATTCAAATCAGTTAAAAAAATTAATTTTACAACTGAATGTGATATCCAATCGATTCAGTTTCAAATCATGAAATACAAGTTCAATTTATGAATTCAACGATTCAATTTGTGCAATACAAATTTTACAAAAAATATTACATTTAAATTCAATATCATAATTCAAACGGAAAAAAGTATAGAATTCAAATGAAATACAATTGTAGCGTTAGAACCGTTTTGGCTATAAGTTATTATAACATGGACCTTCCTTCTAATGATGATCACAGTCTGAGCAGGACACGTTAATTAAAAGGAAGTGTCACAATAATGTGGCCGTCATAAGAATAGAGGTTGAATAGCCTTGTCATAAACCGCCCAAGGACATCCTTTCCACTCCCTAAGTAACCGTGTTCTTGTGCCTGACTGGGTTGGAACTAGGCCTACTGCATGTCACAAGGCTGTGCTAGCCCACTGAGCTAAAGAGTTCAGGAAGCTAAAAACAAGTCTGCAATTCTCCAGCAAGGTTACTCATCGAACCACCTCGGCCCCTTTTTCACCAACCCCCCCACCCCCTTTGACCTCACACTCAGAGATCACGGCACCAATATACCTGATGGGGTTCTAAATCAGGCCTAATGCACAGCAGCCCAACCAAGTCACAGAAACAATGCCTAGGCTTTATCTCAGCAGGCTAACCACAGTGTTAACCCAGTCAGTCACGTCACCCTTCTAATGACTAACCTTGCCGGAGACTTGAAACTATGTCATTAGGATGCTCATTAATAGCGCTGTGGGTTGGAACTCTTCAGGAGGGTGGTCAAGTGAGTTTTTGCGAGGCAGAGGTCCTGAGTTCGAGTCTCGGTATGAGCTTTATTCAGAGGGGAAGTGGTTCTCAATAAGCAAGCAACTAGTCGTCCTTTACATTCACTTCCTTAACTTATCCCTATAGGCTTTAGCTAAGTGGGATAACACAGTCTTCTATCTGTTCTCCTCCTAGAGAACTGAATTTGAAAACTGGATCTGAATTTAGAGAACGGAATTTGAAAACTGGATCTGAATTTAGAGAACGGAATTTGAAAACTGGATCTGAATTTCTGGACCCCACCTCTTTAAGGAATACCTAGGATAGGATAAGTAATCCCTCTCACCCCCCCCCTTTAAGATTTAGATGCACTATTGTAAAGTGACTGTTCCACTGGATGTCATAAGGTGAATGCACCAATTTGTAAGTCGCTCTGGATAAGAGCATCTGCTAAATGACTTAAATGTAAATGTAAATGTAAATGTAATTTAGAGAACGGAATTTGAAAACTGGATCTGAATTTAGAGAACGGAATTTGAAAACTGGATCTGAATTTAGAGAACGGAATTTGAAAACTGGATCTGAATTTCTGGACCCCACCTCTTTAAGGAATACCTAGGATAGGATAAGTAATCCCTCTAGAAGATTTAGATGCACTATTGTAAAGTGACTGTTCCACTGGATGTCATAAGGTGAATGCACCAATTTGTAAGAACTCTGGATTTGCTAAAACTGTAAATGTAAATGTAATTTAGAGAACGAATTTGAAAACTGGATCTGAATTTAGAGAACTGAATTTGAAAACTGGATCTGAATTTAGAGAACTGAATTTGAAAACTGGATCTGAATTTAGAGAACGGAATTTGAAAACTGGATCTGAATTTAGAGAACTGAATTTGAAAACTGGATCTGAATTTAGAGAACGGAATTTGAAAACTGGATCTGAATTTAGAGAACGGAATTTGAAAACTGGATCTGAATTTAGAGAACGGAATTTGAAAACTGGATCTGAATTTAGAGAATGGAATTTGAAAACTGGATCTGAATTTAGAGAACGGAATTTGAAAACTGGATCTGAATTTAGAGAACTGAATTTGAAAACTGGATCTGAATTTAGAGAACGGAATTTGAAAACTGGATCTGAATTTAGAGAACGGAATTTGAAAACTGGATCTGAATGCATCTGAGAATTACAACACATGAAACTTCGATCAACTAGAAGCGAAAGTTTCTAGACTTGATACAGAGGCAATGAATAAAATATCTACTATATCGAAACTAATATTGCATTTGAATATTCAATTCAAATGAAATTGGATTTTAAAACTGAATGCGACATGAATTAAATTCAGTTTCAATATCCTAATACAAATTCAAAATGATGGAACACAAAATACCATTTCTGTTAGCACTGAAATAGCTTCATATTAGACTGAAAGCATCTGAAATAGACGGTCTAAGCTGCTTTTTCTGAGTACAACAGGATGTGTTCCCACTTGTATTTATGTGATTCTGATATTGGGGATATCAGCCTAAAGCTACAGATGTAGGATCTTAATTTGAGCCATTTTGCTAAAGCAGGAAAAATAATTGTGCAGCGACAGGAAATGTGAATTATTATGTGGACTATTATTAAAGGAAAAGGTTGTGTACTTAGTTGATACACTACAAGTTTGCTGTGGAAAATTATCAGCACAAAAAAAAAAAACGTTTGAACAAATGAAGATCCTGCACCTGTACATGCTACTGTGGAAGGATGCTGTTAAGATCCTGATATTCTCTGTTCTTTGTTAGGGAAGTAGCAATTACACCTTACATGTTCACCATAGCAACAAGCTGTAAAACCAGGCTCAAATCCGCCCCCTTTCCAGATATACTGTAAAAAGACATGTGTGAACTGTTTCACTCTGCACACGCGTTCAAGCTCCTCTGGTTGGCCTACACATAATCCATTAGCACTCTGTGTGAAACGTGATACATACAGACGCCGATGCCACCCGCCTGACACCTACTTTGAGTTAAATGTCAGCTCCCACTGCTATCAGGGAATGTCAGAATAGAGACGCGTGAAAACAGTCAGTCTTTCCCTGTGTACTGATAGTCTACTGACTCTGTCTGCGATGGCGTCCACAGATGACACGATCGCCATCACACTGCACACTGCCCTATCCCATCTGGACAAGAGGAATTACCTTCGTGAGAATGCTGTTCGTCGACTACAGCTCAGCATTCAACACCATAGTTCCCTCCAAGCTCGTGATCAAGCTGGAGGCCCTGGGTCTCAACCCCTTCCCTGTGTAATTGGGTCCTGGACTTTCTGACGGGCCACACCCAGGTGGTGAAGGTAGGAAACAACATCTCCACTTCGCTGACCTTCAACACTGGGGCCCCACAAGGGTGCGTGCTCAGCCCCCTCCTGTACTCCCTGTTCACCCATGACTGTGTGGCCATGCACACCTCCAACTCAATCATCGAATTTGCAGACGATACAACAGTAGTAGGCTCACCAACAACGACGAGACAGCCTATAGGTAGGAGTGTGGTGTCAGGAAAACAACCTCTCACTCAACATCAACAAAACAAAGGACATGATTGTGGACTTCAGGAAACAGCAGAGTTAGCACCCACCTATCCACATCGACGGGACAGTAGTGGAGAAGGTGGAAAGTTTTAAGTTCCTTGGCGTACACATCACAGACAAACTGAAATGGTCCACCACACAGACAGACAGCATCGTGGTGAAGAAGGCACAGCAGCGCCTCTTCAACATCAGGAGGCTGAAGAAATTTGGCTTGTCACCCAATACCCTGACAAACTTTTACATGATGCAGCATCCTGTCCTGCTGTATCACAGCCTGGTACGTCAACTGCACCGCTCAGAACCGCAGGGCTCTCCAGAGGGTGGTGAGGTCTGCACAACGCATCACCGGGGGCAAACTACCTGCCCTCCAGGACACCTACACCACCCGATGTCACAGGAAGGCCAAAAAGATAATCAAGGACAACAACCACCTGAGCCACTGCCTGTTCAGCCCGCTATCATCCAGAAGGCGAGGTCAGTACAGGTGCATCAAAGCTGGGACCGAGAGACTGAAAAACAGCTTCTATCTCAAGGCCATCAGACTGTTAAACAGCCATCACTAGCACAGAGAGGCTGCTGCCTACCTACAGACATGAAATCATTGGCCACTTTAATAAATGGATCACTAGTCACTTTAAACAATGCCACTTTAATAATGTTTACATATCTTACATTACTCATATCATGTCTGTACTGTATTTTATACCATCTACTGCACCTTGCCGATGCCTCTCAGTCATCACTCATCCATATATTTATATTTAGATATATTTAGAAATGCACATCATTCTCATTCCATCCCTTTAGATTGGTGTGTATGAGGTAGTTGTTGTGGAATTGTTAGATTACCTGTTAGATATCACTGCACTGTCGGAACTAGAAGCACAAGCATTTCATTACACTCGCAATAACATCTGCTAACCATGTGTATGTGACCAATAACATCTGCTAACCATGTGTATGTGACCAATAACATCTACTAACCATGTGTATGTGACCAATAACATCTGCTAACCATGTGACCAATAACATCTGCTAACCATGTGTATGTGACCAATAACATCTGCTAACCATGTGTATGTGACCAATAACATCTGCTAACCATGTGTATGTGACCAATAACATCTGCTAACCATGTGTATGTGACCAATAACATCTGCTAACCATGTGACCAATAACATCTGCTAACCATGTGTATGTGACCAACAACATCTGCTAACCATGTGTATGTGACCAATAACATCTGCTAACCATGTGTATGTGACCAATAACATCTGCTAACCATGTGTATGTGACCATTAACATCTGCTAACCATGTGTATGTGACCATTAACATCTGCTAACCACGTGTATGTGACCAACAACATCTGCTAACCATGTGTATGTGACCATTAACATCTGCTAACCATGTGTATGTGACCATTAACATCTGCTAACCACGTGTATGTGACCAACAACATCTGCTAACCACGTGTATGTGACCAACAACATCTGCTAACCATGTGTATGTGACCATTAACATCTGCTAACCACGTGTATGTGACCAACAACATCTGCTAACCACGTGTATGTGACCAACAACATCTGCTAACCATGTATATGTGACCACTAACATCTGCTAACCATGTGTATGTGACCAATAACATCTGCTAACCACGTGTATGTGACCAACAACATCTGCTAACCACGTGTATGTGACCAACAACATCTGCTAACCACGTGTATGTGACCAACAACATCTGCTAACCACGTGTATGTGACCAACAACATCTGCTAACCACGTGTATGTGACCAACAACATCTGCTAACCATGTGTAAGTGACCAATAACATCTGCTAACCATGTGTATGTGACCAATAACATCTGCAAAACCATGTGTATGTGACCAATAACATCTGCTAACCATGTGTATGTTACCAATAACATCTGCTAACCACGTGTATGTGACCAATAACATCTGCTAACCACGTGTATGTGACCAATAATATCTGCTAACCACGTGTATGTGACCAATAACATCTGCTAACCATGTGTATGTGACCAATAACATCTGCTAACCACGTGTATGTGACCAATAACATCTGCTAACCATGTGTATGTGACCAATAACAACTGCTACCCATGTATATGTGACCAATAACATCTGCTAACCATGTGTATGTTACCAATAACATCTGCTAACCACGTGTATGTGACCAATAACATCTGCTAACCACGTGTATGTGACCAATAACATCTGCTAACCATGTGTATGTGACCAATAACATCTGCTAACCATGTGCATGTGACCAATAACATCTGCTACCCATGTGTATGTGACCAATAACATCTGCTAACCATGTGTATGTTACCAATAACATCTGCTAACCATGTGTATGTGACCAATATAACATCTGCTAACCATGTGTATGTGACCATTAACATCTGCTAACCATGTGCATGTGACCAATAACATCTGCTAACCATGTGACCAATATAACATCTGCTAACCATGTGTATGTGACCATTAACATCTGCTAACCATGTGCATGTGACCAATAACATCTGCTAACCATGTGACCAATAACATCTGCTAACCATGTGTATGTGACCAATAACATCTGCTAACCATGTGTATGTGACCAATAACATCTGCTAACCATGTGTATGTTACCAATAACATCTGCTAACCATGTGTATGTGACCAATAACATCTGCTAACCACGTGTATGTGACCAATAACATCTGCTAACCACGTGTATGTGACCAATAACATCTGCTAACCACGTGTATGTTACCAATAACATCTGCTAACCATGTGTATGTTACCAATAACATCTGCTAACCACGTGTATGTGACCAATAACATCTGCTAACCATGTGTATGTTACCAATAACATCTGCTAACCATGTGTATGTGACCAATAACATCTGCTAACCATGTGTATGTGACCAATAACATTTGATTTGATCTGATTTATATTCACTGCATTTGTGGACACGACCGCTGACTGTGATCTGGTGAGGTCCCCTTAAACCTGGTCCACATCCCCAGACATAAATACATCACCCTGGTTAATAGTTATTAACTGGTACATCACCCTGGTTAATAGTTATTAACTGGTACATCACCCTGGTTAATAGTTATTAACTGGTACATCACCCTGGTTAATAGTTATTAACTGGTACATCACCCTGGTTAATAGTTATTAACTAGTACATCACCCTGGTTAATAGTTATTAACTGGTACATCACCCTGGTTAATAGTTATTAACTGGTACATCACCCTGGTTAATAGTTATTAACTGGTACATCACCCTGGTTAATAGTTATTAACTAGTACATCACCCTGGTTAATAGTTATTAACTGGTACATCACCCTGGTTAATAGTTATTAACTAGTACATCACCCTGGCTAATAGTTATTAACTGGTACATCACCCTGGTTAATAGTTATTAACTGGTACATCACCCTGGTTAATAGTTATTAACTCGTACATCACCCTGGTTAATAGTTATTAACTGGTACATCACCCTGGTTAATAGTTATTAACTGGTACATCACCCTGGTTAATAGTTATTAACTGGTACATCACCCTGGTTAATAGTTATTATTGTACTCTCTCCTCTCTCTCTCTCTCTCTCTCTCTCTCTCTCTCTCTCTCTCTCTCTCTCTGTGCTCTCTCTCTCTCTCCCCCTCTCTCTCTGTCTCTCTCTCTCTCTCTCTCTCTCTCTCTCTCTCTCTCTCTCTCTCTCTCTCTCTCTCCCCCTCTCTCTCTGTCTCTCTCTCTCTCTCTCTCACCTCTTTCTCTCTTTCCCTCTCTTTCTATCTCTTTCCCTCCCTCTATAACTCTATTTTAATTCAAATCAATTCCATGGCTTTATTGTCATGGGAAACATGTGTTAACATTGCCAAAGCAAATGAGGTAGATAATATACAAAAGTGAAATAAACAATAACAATTAACAGTAAACATTACACATACAGAAGTTCCAAAACAATAGACATTACAAATGTCATATTATATATATACAGTGTTTTAGCGATGTGCAAATGGTTGAAGTACTAAGTACTAATAAGCATAAATATGGGTTGTATTTACAATGGTGTTTGTTCTTCACTGGTTGCCCTTTTCTTGTGGAAACAGGTCACAAATCTTGCTGCTGTGATGTCACACTGTGGTATTTCACCCAGTAGATATGGGAGTTTATCAAAATCGGATTTGTTTTTGAATTCTTTGTGGATCTGTGTAATCTGAGGGAAATATGTGTCTCTCATATGGTAATACATTTGGCAGGAGGTTTGGAAGTGCAGCTCAGTTTCCACATAATTTTGTGGGCAGTGTGAACATAGCCTGTCTTCTCTTGAGAGCCAGGTCTCTTCTCAATAGCAAGGCTATGCTCACTAAGTTTATACATATTCAAAGCTTTCCTTAAGTTTGAGTCAGTCACAGTGGTCAGGTATTCTGCCACTGTGTACACTCCCTGTTTAGGGACAAATAGTCCATTTCTCTCTCTCTCTCCCCTCTTCTCTCTCTGAGGAGAGTGCTTTACCTCAAGGGAGCACTGAGCCGCCATGATAATCATAGGTCTGTCAAACACCTCCTACCTTAGGTACCTGCTGGATGGATGAACCTCTTTGACGTTCCTAACCTGACAACAACAAACTCAAGCTGCACAACAATAGAGTATGTCTTCAGAAGAGATGCTCGGGAACAATCGTTGTAAATGCCCGTAAACTTGTACAAAGCGCTGAGAGCTCGAGAAGAGATGTATAGGCTGCTCACCAGTCAATAGCCTCTTGAAGTGGGTGCTTCAGTTTCAATGATTCACTGCATGGTGAATATGTACCAATCAACTGAAGAACCCTGGACTTGGCTGCTAGGGTGAGAATTGAGATGTTAGAAGTGATATATTTCACACACACACGCACGCGCACACACACGCGCACAGACACGCGCACGCACACACACACACACACACACACACACACACACACACACACACACACACACACACACACACACACACACACACACACACACACACACACACACACACACACACACACACACACACACACACACACACACACACACACACACACACACACGGGCACACACACACGGGCACACGGGCACACGGGCACACACTTCACAGTGCTAGATACCCTTCTTCAAGTGAAGAACCCTTTGCTTTGCAGTGAGGCTGAGATAATCTCTACTGAGGAGAGAAACCTACAGACAGAGAGTCTCTACTGAGGAGAGAAACCTACAGACATAGAGTCTCTACTGAGGAGAGAAACATACAGACAGAGAGTCTCTACTGAGGAGAGAACCATATATAGACAGAGAGTCTCTACTGAGGAGAGAAACCTACAGACAGAGAGTCTCTACTGAAGAGAGAAACCTACAGACAGAGAGTCTCTACTGAGGAGAGAACCATATATAGACAGAGAGTCTCTACTGAGGAGAGAAACCTACAGACAGAGAGTCTCTACTGAGGAGAGAAACCTACAGACAGAGAGTCTCTACTGAGGAGAGAAACCTACAGACAGAGAGTCTCTACTGAAGAGAGAAACCTACAGACAGAGAGTCTCTACTGAGGAGAGAAACCTACAGACAGAGAGTCTCTACTGAGGAGAGAAACCTACAGACAGAGAGTCTCTACTGAGGAGAGAAACCTACAGACAGAGAGTCTCTACTGAAGAGAGAAACATATATAGGCAGAGTCTCTACAGACAGCGAGTTTTTACAGACAGAGAGTCTCGACAGACAGAGTCTCTACAGATAAAGAGTATTTACAGACAAAGTGTCTCGACAGACAGAGAGTCTCGACTGACAGAGAGTTTTTACAGACAGAGAGTCTCGACTGACAGAGAGCTAATGTGTCCTGACAAACCAACAGAAATCCTTCAATCCTTTGCAGTACATACAGAAACAGCACAGGGCTGTTTAGCTCGGAGAGACAGCCTGAATCCCAACAGGCACCCTTTTCCCTATATACTGTACAGAGCATTCAGAAAGTATTCAGACCCCTTGACTTTGTCCACATTTTGTTACGTTGCAGCCTTATTATAAAATGGGTTCAATTGTCCCGCCCATCAACAATCTACACGCAATACCTCATAACTATTTTTTTCTATGTTATAAAAATAAAAATAAAATATCACATTTACAGATAACCAGGGCGTCCAACACTCAGACATCATTTACAGATAACCAGGGGCACACTCCAACACTCAGACATCATTTACAGATAACCAGGGGCACACTCCAACACTCAGACATCATTTACAGATAACCAGGGGCTCCAACACTCAGACATCATTTACAGATAACCAGGGGCACACTCCAACACTCAGACATCATTTACTGATAACCAGGGGCTCACTCCAACACTCAGACATCATTTACAGATAACCAGGGGCACACTCCAACACTCAGACATCATTTACAGATAACCAGGGTCTCCAACACTCAGACATCATTTACAGATAACCAGGGGCACACTCCAACACTCAGACATCATTTACAGATAACCAGGGCTCTCCAACACTCAGACATCATTTACAGATAACCAGGGGCTCCAACACTCAGACATCATTTACAGATAACCAGGGGTACACTCCAACACTCAGACATCATTTACACATGAAGCATGTCTGTTTAGCGAGTCCTCCAGATCAGTGGCAGTAGGGACGACCAGGGATGTTCTCTGTTTAGTGAGTCCAGAGACAGTAGAGATGACCAGGGATGTTCTCTGTTTAGTGAGTCCGCCAGATCAGAGGCAGTAGAGATGACCAGGGATGTTCTCTGTTTAGTGAGTCCACCAGATCAGAGGCAGTAGGGATGACCAGGGATGTTCTCTGTTTAGTGAGTCCACCAGATCAGAGGCAGTAGGGATGACCAGGGATGTTCTCTGTTTAGTGAGTCCACCAGATCAGAGGCAGTAGGGATGACCAGGGATGTTCTCTGTTTAGTGAGTCCTCCAGATCAGAGGCAGTAGGGGTGACCAGGGATGTTCTCTGTTTAGTGAGTCCTCCAGATCAGAGGCAGTAGGGATGACCAGGGATGTTCTCTGTTTAGTGAGTCCTCCAGATCAGAGGCAGTAGGGGTGACCAGGGATGTTCTCTGTTTAGTGAGTCCGCCAGATCAGAGGCAGTAGGGATGTTCTCTTGATAAGTGCCTGAATTAGACAATTTTCCTGTTCTGCTAACCATTCACAATGCGTAAAATGTACATAATTTTATTTAGGAATGAATTGAAGTAGAAGTAAAAGTTGTCAAAAACACAAATAGTAGAGTACAGATTTCCCAAAAATGACTGAAGTAGTACTTTCAAGTATTTTTACTTAAGTACTTTACACCACTGCCTAGGAAGAAACCTAGAGAGAAACTCTGTCGCTGCAAGAGCCATGCTCTACCAACTGAGTTACACACAACAGCATCCCCCTCTTCCTATTGTTCTCTAGTCTTCTTCCTCCCGAGAGTGACTGATCTGAACTGTCTTCTTCCTCTCGAGAGTGACTGATCTGAACTGACTGTTTTCTTCCTCCTAAGAGTGACTGAATTAAACTAACTGTCTTCTTCCTCCTGAGCGTGACTGATCTAAACTAACTGTCTTCCTCCTCCCAAGAGTGACTGATCTGAATTAACTCTCTTCTTCCTTCTGAGAGTGACTGCTCTGAACTGTCTTCTTCTTCCTGATATGACTGAACTTTCTTCTTCCTCTTGAGGGTGACTGATCTACACTGACTATCTTCTTCCTCCTGAGAGTGACTGATCTGAACTGACTGTCTTCTTCCTCCTAAGAGTGACTGATCTGAACTGACTGTCTTCTTCCTCTTGAGAGTGACTGATCTGAACTGTCTTCTTCCTCCTAAGAGTGACTGATCTGAACTGACTGTCTTCTTCCTCCTGAGAGTGACTGATCTGAACTGTCTTCTTCCTCCTGAGAGTGACTGATCTGAACTGTCTTCTTCCTCCTAAGAGTGACTGATCTGAACTGACTGTCTTCTTCCTCCTGAGAGTGACTGATCTGAACTGTCTTTTTCCTCCTGAGAGTGACTGATCTGAACTGTTTTCTTCCTCCTGAGTGACTAAACTAAACTAACTGTCTTCTTCCTCTTGAGAGTGACTGATCTAAACTGTCTCCATTCCTCCTGAATGACTAAACTAAACTAACTGTCTTCTTCCTCCTGAGAGTGACTGATCTGAACTGACTGTCTTCTTCCTCTTGAGAGTGACTGATCTAAACTGTCTCCATTCCTCCTGAGAGTAACTGATCTGAACTGTTTTCTTCCTCCTGAGTGACTAAACTAAACTAACTGTCTTCTTCCTCTTGAGAGTGACTGATCTAAACTGTCTCCATTCCTCCTGAGAGTGACTGATCTGAACTGTGTTCTTCCTCCTGTGTGACTAAACTAAACTAACTGTCTTCTTCCTCCTGAGAGTGACTGATCTGAACTGTTTTCTTCCTCCTGAGAGTGACTGATATGAACTGTTTTCTTCCTCCTAAGTGACTAAACTAAACTAACTGTCTTCTTCCTCCTGAGAGTGACTGATCTGAATTGACTGTCTTCCTCCTGAGAGTGACTGATCTGAATTGACTGTCTTCTTCCTGTGTGTGTGTGTGTGCTTTCACATCTGTCTGCCAGTTTGGTTCTATGACTAGCTTGAGTGGGAAACAGCTTGCTTTACAAAATTGCAAGCTTTAAAACTACATGTAAAATATTGTAATAAACCCCCATCAACAAAGCCACTCTGGCTTGGCCCAGTATCTGTTAGGATACAGCTACACAGTTTGAACCCATTTCCTCCTCTATTGCAGCACTACAAAGCCAAGCCATGGAGAAATAGTTAATGTATTCCACTACAGACTACTGATAGCCACTGATAACGCACCTAAAATAGAGTGTGACCCTCTCTCTCCCTCCATCTCTCTCTCTCCCTCCATCTCTCCCTCTCCCTCCATCTCTCCCTCCATCTCTCCCTCTCCCTCCATCTATCCCCTCTCTCTCCCTCCATCTATCCCCTCTCTCTCCCTCCATCTCTCTCCCTTTCTGTCCCTCTCTCCCTCCATCTATCCCCTCTCTCTCCCTCCATCTATCCCCTCTCTCTCCCTCCATCTCTCTCCATTTTCTGTCCCTCTCTCACTCCATCTATCCCCTCTCTCTCCCTCCATCTATCCCCTCTCCCTCCATCTATCCCCTCTCTCTCCCTCCATCTCTCTCCCTTTTCTGTCCCTCTCTCCCTCCATCTATCCCCTCTCTCTCCCTCCATCTCTCTCCATTTTCTGTCCCTCTCTCCCTCCATCTATCCCCTCTCTCTCCCTCCATCTATCCCCTCTCTCTCCCTCCATCTATCCCCTCTCTCTCCCTCCATCTCTCTCCCTTTTCTGTCCCTCTCTCCCTCCATCTATCCCCTCTCTCTCCCTCCATCTCACTCCCTTTTCTGTCCCTCTCTCCCTCCATCTATCCCCTCTCTCTCCCTCATCTATCCCTTCTCTCTCCCTCCATCTCTCTCCCTCCATCTCCCTCTCCCTATCACTTTTTTGTCCCTCTCTCTCCCTCCAACTCTCTCAATCGTATTTCCCTTTCTCCCTTCATCACTCTCCTTCCATCTCCCTCCCTCTCCCTCCCACTCCCTCTCCCTCTATCTCCCACCCTCTCCCTCCATCTCCCACCCTCTCTCTCCCTCTCCCTCCATCTCCCTCTCTCTCCCTCTCCCTCTCCCTCCATCTCCCTCCCTCCCCCTCAATCTCCCTCCCACTCCCACTCCCACTCCCCCCTCCCTCCATCTCCCTCTCTCCATCTCCCTCTCTCTCCCTCTCCCTCTCCCTCCATCTCCCTCCCTCTCCCTCAATCTCCCTCCCACTCCCCCCCCTCCCTCCATCTCCCTCCCTCCCTCCCTCTCCCTCCACTTCCCACCCGCTCCCTCCATCTCCCTCTGCTGTCCCTGATGTATCAGAGTTGTTTCTGTGGACAATCAATCCACTGTGAGACATGCCATGTGTTGGAAAACACACTCATCACCACAGCCCACCACACCACAGCCCACCACACCACAGTCCACCACACCACAGCCCACCACACCACAGTCCACCACACCACAGTCCACCACACCACAGCCCACCACACCACAGTCCACCACACCACAGCCCACCACACCACAGCCCACCACACCACAGTACCACCACACCACAGCCCACCACACCACAGTCCACCACACCACAGCACCACTTTGATAATGACTGACCAGGTAGAAATCACCACACCACAGCCCACCACACCACAGCCCACCACACCACAGCCCACCACACCACAGTACACCACAGTACACCACACCACAGAACACCACAGTACACCACAGTACACCACACCACAGAACACCACAGTACACCACAGTACACCACACCACAGTGCACCACAGTGCACCAAGGTACACCACACCACAGAACACCACAGTACACCACAGTACACCACAGTACACCACAGTACAGTACACCACACCACAGAACACCACAGTACCCCAGAGTACACCACACCACAGTACCCCACAGTACACCACACTACAGTACACCACAGTGCACCAAGGTACACCACATTACACCACACCACAGTACACCACACCACACCACACCACAGTACAGTACACCACACCACAGTACACCACAGTACACCAGAGTACACCACACCACAGTACCCCACAGTACACCACACTACAGTACACCACAGTGCACCAAGGTACACCATAGTACACCACACCACAGTACACCACACAACAGTACACCACACCACAGTACACCACACGACAGTACACCACACCACAGTACACCACACCACAGTACACCACAGTACCCCACAGTACACCACAGTACACCACACCACAGTACACCACAGTACACCACACCACAGTATACCACAACCCACCACAGTACGCCACACCACAGTACACCACACCACAGTACACCACAGTACACCACACCACAGTACACCACAGTACAGTACACCACACCACACCACAGTACACCACAGTACAGTACACCACACCACACCACAGTAGACCACAGTACACCACAGTACAGTACACCACACCACAGTACACCACAGTACAGTACACCACACCACACCACAGTACACCACAGTACACCACACCACACCACAGTAGACCACAGTACACCACACCACAGTACACCACATCACATTACACCACAGTACAGTACACCACACCACAGTACACCACAGTACACCACACCACACCACAGTACACCACAGTACACCACATCACATTACACCACAGTACAGTACAGTACAGTACACCACACCACAGTACACCACAGCACACCACAGTACACCACACCACAGCCCACCACACCACAGTACACCACAGTACACCACACCACAGTATACCACAACCCACCACAGTACGCCACACCACAGTACACCACACCACAGTACACCACAGTACACCACACCACAGTACACCACAGTACAGTACACCACACCACACCACAGTACACCACAGTACACCACACCACAGTACACCACAGTACACCACAGTACAGTACACCACATTACACCACAGTACACCACAGTACACTACACCACACCACACCACAGTAGACCACAGTACACCACAGTACAGTACACCACACCACAGTACACCACACCACACCACAGTACACCACAGTACACCACAATACACCACACCACAGTACACCACAGTACACCACAGTACACCACACCACAGTACACCACAAAACACCACAGAACACCACAGTACACCACACCACAGTACACCACAGTACACCACACCACAGTACACCACAGTACACCACACCACAATACACCACAGTACACCACACCACAGTACACCACAGTACACCATAGTACACCACACCACACCACAGTACACCACAGTACACCACACCACACCACAATACACCACAGTACACCACACCACAGTACACCACAGTACCCCACAGTACACCACAGTACACCACACCACACCACAGTACACCACAGTACACCACACCACAGTACACCACACCACAGTACACCACAGTACACCACACCACACCACAGTACATCACACCACAGTACACCACAGTACACCACAGTACACCACAGTACAGTACACCACAGTACACCACAGTACACCACATCACACCACAGTACACCACAGTACACCACACCACAGTACACCACAGTACAACACAGCACAGTACACCACAGTACAGTACACCACACCACACCACAGTACACCACAGTACACCACACCACACCACAGTACATCACACCACAGTACACCACAGTACACCACAGTACACCACAGTACAGTACACCACAGTACACCACAGTACACCACACCACAGTACATCACAGTACACCACAGTACACCACAGTACACCACAGTACACCACACCACAGTACACCACAGTACACCACAGTACACCACAGTACACCACAGTACACCACACCACAGTACACCACAGTACACCACAGTACACCACACCACAGTACACCACAGTACACCACAGTACACCACAGTACACCACACCACAGTACACCACAGTACACCACAGTACACCACAGTACACCACACCACAGTACACCACAGTACACCACACCACACCACAGTACACCACAGCACACCACAGTACACCACAGTACACCACACTTGACACGCTTTTTTCTCCTGGTCGTTATGGCAACAGATCAGAGACACAGACACACAGAGATGGAGAAACTGAGGCTTTCACTACTAAAGGTGTCCAGACAGACACACAGAGATCGAGAGATTTCACTACTAAAGGCCCATTGACAACAGAAATGGCTTCAAATAGAGCCTGGAGTGCCAGGTGAGGGGGGTTTACACATTTGAGATGATCTAATTGGTTCCATTGCATCAGGCTCAATCAATCACAAGCAAAATATTTGAAAGAAAACAAATGCTATTTTTTCCCAGGACTAGTTAGGTAGGGAACAGACAGACAGACAGACAGACAGACAGACAGACAGACAGACAGACAGACAGACAGACAGACAGACAGACAGACAGACAGACAGACAGACAGACAGACAGACAGACAGGCAGGCAGGCAGGCAGGCAGGCAGGCAGGCAGACAGACAGACAGACAGACAGACAGACAGACAGACAGACAGACAGACAGACAGACAGACAGACAGACAGACAGACAGACAGACAGACAGACAGACAGACAGACAGACAGACAGACAGACAGACAGACGGACAGACAGACAGACAGACAGACAGAGGAAACAGGTGTGTGTGATTGAGCTCGTCATCCTCCACGTTTCTCTATTCCTCTCTGAAGGAAGACATCAAGCATCTCCATAAATATGGTACATCGACTATTAGTTGCCGGGAGGAGAATAGCAACAACTCGTTATTTTATTTTCCTCGTCTTCTGAAAACACACAAAGGGTTCTGCATGGATAAGATAAAGCAGTCATCCCAGTTACCAGATGAAACCTCAGGGAGACTCCATTTCCCAAGGGCATG
>NW_025745398.1:27500-55000 GCF_021184085.1 Oncorhynchus gorbuscha | reverse complement strand
CTACGTACACCTTACCTACGTACACCTTACCCTACGTCCACCTTACCTACGTACACCTTACCTACATACACCTTACCTACATACACCTTACCCTACATACACCTTACCCTACATACACCTTACCTACATACACCTTACCTACATACACCTTACCTACATACACCTTACCCTACATACACCTTACCCTACGTACACCTTACCCTACATACACCTTACCCTACGTACACCTTACCTACGTACACCTTACCTACGTACACCTTACCCTACATACACCTTACCTACGTACACCTTACCCTACATACACCTTACCTACATACACCTTACCTACATACACCTTACCCTACATACACCTTACCTACGTACACCTTACCTACGTACACCTTACCTACGTACACCTTACCCTACATACACCTTACCTACGTACACCTTACCCTACGGCCTCTTCAGACTCTCTTAAAAAATGTTTTTGTTTCCTGTCATTAGAGAGAGGTTTTACATCTACAGTCGTGGCCAAAAGTTTTGAGAATGACAGAAATATTAATTTTCACAAAGTCTGCTGCCTCAGTTTGTATGATGGCAATTTGCATATGTTATGAAGAGTAATCAGATGAATTGCAATTAATTGCAAAGTCACTCTTTGCCATGCAAATTAACTGAATCCCCAAAAAAACATTTCCACTTCATTTCAGCCCTGCCACAAAAGGACCAGTTGACATCATGTCAGTGATTCTCACGTTAACACAGCTGTGAGTGATGACGAGGACAAGGCTGGAGAACACTCTGTCATGCTGATTGAGTTCGAATAACAGACTGGAAGCTTCGAAAGGAGGGTGGTGATTGGAATCATTGTTCTTCCTCTGTCAACCATGGTTACCTGCAAGGAAACCCATGCCGTCATCATTGCTTTGCACAAAAAGGGCTTCGCAGGCAAGGATTTTGCTGCCAGTAAGATTGCACCTAAATCAACCATTTATCAGATCAAGAACTTCAAGGAGAGCGGTTCAATTGTTGTGAAGAAGGATTCAGGGCACCCAAGAAAGTCCAGCAAGCGCCAGGACTGCCTCCTAAAGTTGATTCAGCTGCAGGATCGGGGCACCACCAGTACAGAGCTTGCTCAGGAATGGCAGCAGGCAGGTGTGAGTGTATCTGCACACACAGTGAGGCGAAGACTTTTGGAGGATGACCTGGTGTCAAGAAGGGCAGCAAAGAAGCCTCTTCTCTCCAGGAAAAACATCAGGGACAGACTGACATTCTGCAAAAGGTACAGGGATTGGACCGCTGAGGACTGGGGCAAAGTCATTTTCTCTGATGAATCCCCTTTCCGATTGTTTGGGGCATCCAGAAAAAAGCTTGTCAGAGAAGACAAGGTGAGCACTACCATCAGTCCTGTGTCATGCCAACAGTAAAGCATCCTGAGACCATTCAAGTGATAACTAAGTGGCTCGGGGAACAAAACATTGATATTTTGTGTCTGTGGCCAGGAAACTTCCCAGACCTTAATCCCATTGAGATTTGTGGTCAATCCTCAAGATGCAGGTGGACAAACAAAAACCCATAAATTCTGACAAACTCCAAGCATTGATTATGCAAGAATGGGCTGCCATCAGTCAGGATGTGGCCCAGAAGTTAATTGACAGCATGACAGGACGGATTGCAGAGGTCTTGAAAAAGAAGGGTCAACTCTTTGTATCAACTTCATGTAATTGTCAATAAAAGCCTTTGACATTTAGGAATGGATTGTAATTATACTTCAGTATTCCATAGTGACATCTGACAAAAATATCTAACGACACTGATCACTTAGAATGCACGGCCCATACATTTGTTTCTTGCTAAGTGGTATGCTAGCAGTACAGCATAGAGATATCAGACCAGAGAATACATCTGTTTGATCCTGATGTTAAAAGTATATTATATGTGTCACAAATAGCACCCTATTCCCTATATAGTGCACTACTTTACACCAGAGCCCTATTCTCTATATAGTGCACTACTTTAGACCAGAGCCCTATTCCCTATATAGTTCACTACTTTACACCAGAGCCCTATTCTCTATATAGTGCACTACTTTACACCAGAGCCCTATTCCCTATATAGTGCACTACTTTAGACCAGAGCCCTATTCCCTATATAGTGCACTACTTTAGACCAGGGCCCAGTCAAATGTAGTTAACTTTGTAGGGAATAGGGTGCTATTTATGATGCATGTTAACAGCCCATTATGATAACCCTGGGTTGTCATGAAGTATGAGTAGCAACATATAGCACAGAGTTACAGTCAGAATGGACCTTTTAAACAGCCATCCATTACTCTGGGAAATAACAGGAAATACAATAGAGCCACTGGAGAACCCTAAGAGGTTGATGATGGCCTGCTGGGTCTGTAGGTGGTGCACAACAATGGACCAAATGCTTGACATACATGGTGGTTGATTGCTGAGTGGCGTATAGCTGTTACACCTACAACTAATAATCACCATCACTTCAGAGAGAGAGAGAGCTACAGATGTGGGATCTTCATTTGAGCCAGTTTGCGCCAGCAGGAATATAATCCTACAGCAACATGAAATGTGAATCATGTGGATTGTAAATCATCTAAATGTTTTATTTACCATTAGGGCAAATCAAGCCAAAAAATGTTTGCAAAAATTTGAAGCCTTTTTATAATGTAAATAAAATAGAAGTTTGTAAGAGTGATCAAATTAAGATCCTACATCCGTATCAGGCTATCACTTGAGAGAGAGAGAGATCCTACAAGTGTCAGCATATAATCTACTTTAGATGAAGAATGGTACTGAGAGAAGGAGAGAGAAGAAGAGGGGTAGAGATGATGGTGATAGAAAGAGATGGCAGACTGAAACAAAGAGGAGGAGAAGGAGAGGAGGAGAGCAGGAGGAGGACAGAAGGAGAGGAGGAGATCAGGAGGAGGACAGAAGGAGAGGAGGAGAGCAGGAGGAGGACAGAAGGAGAGGAGGAGAGCAGAAGGAGGACAGAAGGAGAGGAGGAGAGCAGGAGGAGGACAGAAGGAGAGGAGGAGAGCAGGAGGAGGACAGAAGGAGAGGAGGAGAGCAGGAGGAGGACAGAAGGAGAGGAGGAGAGCAGGAGGAGGACAGAAGGAGAGGAGGAGAGCAGGAGGAGGACAGAAGGAGAGGAGGAGAGCAGGAGGAGGACAGAAGGAGAGGAGGAGAGCAGGAGGAGGACAGAAGGAGAGGAGGAGAGCAGGAGGAGGACAGAAGGAGAGGAGGAGAGCAGGAGGAGGACAGAAGGAGAGGAGGAGAGCAGGAGGAGGACAGAAGGAGAGGAGGAGAGCAGGAGGAGGACAGAAGGAGAGGAGGAGAGCAGGAGGAGGACAGAAGGAGAGGAGGAGAGCAGGAGGAGGACAGAAGGAGAGGAGGAGAGCAGGAGGAGGACAGAAGGAGAGGAGGAGAGCAGGAGGAGGACAGAAGGAGAGGAGGAGATCAGGAGGAGGACAGAAGGAGAGGAGGAGAGCAGGAGGAGGACAGAAGGAGGGAGGAGAGCAGAAGGAGGACAGAAGGAGAGGAGGAGAGCAGAAGGAGGACAGAAGGAGAGGAGGAGAGCAGACGGAGGACAGAAGGAGAGGAGGAGAGCAGACGGAGGACAGAAGGAGAGGAGGAGAGCAGGAGGAGGACAGAAGGAGAGGAGGAGAGCAGGAGGAGGACAGAAGGAGAGGAGGAGAGCAGGAGGAGGACAGAAGGAGAGGAGGAGAGCAGGAGGAGGACAGAAGGAGAGGAGGAGAGCAGGAGGAGGACAGAAGGAGAGGAGGAGAGCAGGAGGAGGACAGAAGGAGAGGAGGAGAGCAGAAGGAGGACAGGAGAGGAGGAGAGCAGGAGGAGGACAGAAGGAGAGGAGGAGAGCAGGAGGAGGACAGGAGAGGAGGAGAGCAGGAGGAGGACAGAAGGAGAGGAGGAGAGCAGGAGGAGGACAGAAGGAGAGGAGGAGAGCAGGAGGAGGACAGGAGAGGAGGAGAGCAGGAGGAGGACAGAAGGAGAGGAGGAGAGCAGGAGGAGGACAGAAGGAGAGGAGGAGAGCAGGAGGAGGACAGGAGAGGGAGGAGAGCAGGAGGAGGACAGAAGGAGAGGAGGAGAGCAGGAGGAGGACAGAAGGAGAGAGGAGGAGAGCAGAAGGAGGACAGAAGGAGGACAGAGGAGGGAGAGCAGGAGGAGGACAGAAGGAGAGGAGGAGAGCAGGAGGAGGACAGAAGGAGAGGAGGAGAGCAGGAGGAGGACAGAAGGAGAGGAGGAGAGCAGGAGGAGGACAGAAGGAGAGGAGGAGAGCAGGAGGAGGACAGAAGGAGAGGAGGAGAGCAGGAGGAGGACAGAAGGGAGAGGAGGAGAGCAGGAGGAGGACAGAAGGAGAGGAGGAGAGCAGGAGGAGGACAGAAGGAGAGGAGGAGAGCAGAAGGAGGACAGAAGGAGAGGAGGAGAGCAGAAGGAGGACAGAAGGAGAGGAGGAGAGCAGACGGAGGACAGAAGGAGAGGAGGAGAGCAGACGGAGGACAGAAGGAGATGAGGAGAGCAGGAGGAGGACAGAAGGAGAGGAGGAGAGCAGAAGGAGGACAGAAGGAGAGGAGGAGAGCAGAAGGAGGACAGAAGGAGAGGAGGAGAGCAGAAGGAGGACAGAAGGAGAGGAGGAGAGCAGGAGGAGGACAGAAGGAGAGGAGGAGAGCAGGAGGAGGACAGAAGGAGAGGAGGAGAGCAGGAGGAGGACAGAAGGAGAGGAGGAGAGCAGGAGGAGGACAGAAGGAGAGGAGAGCAGGAGGAGGACAGAAGGAGAGGAAGAGAGCAGGAGGAGGACAGAAGGAGAGGAGGAGAGCAGGAGGAGGACAGAAGGAGAGCAGGAGGAGAGAGGAGGAGAGAAGAGGGGTAGAGATGATGGAGATAGAAAGAGATAGCAGAATGAAACTAAGAGGAGGAGGAAGAGGAGATGAAGAGAACTGGATGAAGATATAGAGAGAGATAGAAAGAGATGACGTTTTAGAGGATTACAGTGACAGGACTGTCATGAGCCGAGGGTAGAGATGGTCGCTGGGGGCAACGTTGGATGCGAGGGGTGAATGCCGAATGCTGACCCTGGCCTTGCTAACTGACAGACAGACAGAGAGAGGAGCGAAGGAGAGAGGGAATGAAGAAAAGAGAGAGAGCTCCAGAGGGGATCAGTGAAGCGAAACGCTGTCACAACCAAGCCTGAGCCAGCATGGCCCTCCCTCCCCTCCTCCATCCCTCCCCCCTACTCCATCCATCCATCCATCCATCCAACCCTCCCTCCCCTCCTCCATCCCTCCAACCATCCCTCCCTCCAGCACTCCCCTCCTCCGTCCCTCCATCCAAATCTCCATCCATCCATCCCTCAAGCACTCCCCTGCCTCTACATCTCTGGCTTCATTCCTACCCTTATTACTCCCTCATGCCCTTAAACCCCTATACACACACACACACACACACACACACACACACACACACACACACACACACACACACACACACACACACACACACACACACACACACACACACACACACACACACACACACACACACACACACACACACACACACACACACACACACACACACACACACACACAACCCTCCTGAGAAGCAGCATGTCAGAGGGTAGTCCATTAACTAAGAGTTCTTCCTGTTCCGTCACGCCCTTCAGTTTGATCAAAAGACAGACTTCTAATAGTACTGTTCCATATTAAATCTAGTACTGTTCCATGTTAAATATAGTACTGTTCCATATTAAATCTAGTACTGTTCCAATTAAATATAGTACCATGTTAAATATAGTACTGTTCCATGTTAAATTAAATTCCATATTAAATATAGTACTATTCCATATTAAATATAGTTCCATATTAAATATAGTACTGTTCCATGTTAAATATAGTACTATTAAATATAGTACTGTTCCATATTAAATATAGTACTGTTCCATGTTAAATAAATAGTACTGTTCCATATTAAATATAGTACTGTTCCATATTAAATATAAATATTAAATATAGTACTGTTCCATATTAAATATAGTACTGTTCCATATTAAATATAGTTAAATATAGTACTGTTCCATGTTAAATATAGTACTGTTCCATATTAAAAATACTGTTCCATGTTAAATATAGTACTGTTCCATGTTAAATATAGTACTGTTCCAAAATATAGTACTGTTCCATATTAAATATAGTACTGTTCCATGTTAAATATAGTACTGTTCCATATTAAATATAGTACTGTTCCATGTTAAATATAGTACTGTTCCATATTAAATATAGTACTGTTCCATGTTAAATATAGTACTGTTCCATGTTAAATATAGTACTGTTCCATCCATATTAAATATAGTACTGTTCCATATTAAATATAGTACTGTTCCATGTTAAATATAGTACTGTTCCATATTAAATATAGTACTGTTCCATATTAAATATAGTACTGTTCCATGTTAAATATAGTACTGTTCCATATTAAATATAGTACTGTTCCATGTTAAATATACTGTTCCATGTTAAATATAGTTCTGTTCCATGTTAAATATAGTACTGTTCCATATTAAATATAGTACTTCCATATTAAATATAGTACTCCATAAATATAAATAAATATAGTACTGTTCCATATTAAATATAGTACTGTTCCATGTTAAATATAGTACTGTTCCATGTTAAATATAGTACTGTTCCATGTTAAATATAGTACTGTTCCATAAATATAAATATTAAATATAGTACTGTTCCATATTAAATATAGTACTGTACTGTTCTATGTAAATAAACTGTTCCATATTAAATATAGTACTGTTCCATATTAAATATAGTACTGTTCCATATTAAATATAGTACTGTTCCAAATTAAATATAGTACTGTTCCATATTAAATCTAGTACTGTTCCATATTAAATATAGTACTGTTCCATGTTAAATATAGTAATAAATACAGTACTGTTCCATGTTAAATATAGTACTGTTCCATGTTAAATATAGTACTGTTCCATATTAAATATAGTACTGTTCCATATTAAATAAAGTACTGTTCCATATTAAATAAAGTACTGTTCCATATTAAAGACAGTACTGTTCCATATTAAAGACAGACTTCTGATCTGAGTAAAGATGGGAATAACATGGCAGTGTGAACACACAGGAACTACTGTAAGACAGTGACGGACATTGATCATTTGGACTCAGTCTTTGCGTTATCCTTCTAGTAAGTGTTCCAATGTAGAACGACTCTAGGTGCTTTGCAGACACCGATTTCACTCCGGCTGAGAAGCGTTCACAAAACAACTAATATATTATCAATCTCCTGATGAGACTGTAATAATACGTGCAGCAGTGAGACTCATTATCTCAATGATGTCAGTTTATTGTCATTTCTACCCAGTAATAATGGGGGACGACGGTGGCCATTAATATATCACTCTGCTGGAGATTCATTAGTGAGAGAGACTGTACTTTATAGAAACAGGAAGAGAGAGCGAGAGACTGTACTTTATAGAAACAGGAAGAGAGAGTACTGTACTTTATAGAAACAGGAAGAGAGAGAGTGGGAGGGACAAAGGGAAGAGACTGTACTTTATAGAAACAGGAAGAGAAAGAGTGGGAGGGAGGGAGGGGGGGAGGGAGGGAGGGAGGGAGGGAGGGAGGGAGGGAGGGAGGGTTCCAGGGAGGGAGGGAGGGAGGGAGGGAGGGAGGGAGGGAGGGAGACTGTACTTTTATAGAAATAGGAAGAGAGAGAGTGGGACTGAGGGAGGGAGAGATGGAACAAGAGATGGATTGGTAAAGAAAGTAGTGTATTCAGCTTGATATTCCTCACTGTCAACACAGTTAAATACAACAGCTGTAATTAGCTCGGCCTGGTGGATCACGTCCACGTGTTTCGGGAGCAAAACTGTGTCAATTTACAATTAAAAAAACAACGGGGGCAGAGGAAGAGGGGAGGTGGAATACGAGAGGAGGAACAGGAGATGAAGGCCGAAAGACAGAGGAAGAGGGAGGTGGAATACAGAGGAGGAACAGGAGATGAAGGCTGAAAGACAGAGGAAGAGGGGAGGTGGAATACGAGAGCAGGAACAGGAGATGAAGGCTGAAAGACAGAGGAAGAGGGGAGGTGGAATACAAGAGGAGGAACAGGAGATGAAGGCTGAAAGACAGAGGAAGAGGGAGGTGGAATAGGAGAGGAGGAACAGGAGATGAAGGCTGAAAGACAGAGGAAGAGGGGAGGTGGAATAGGAGAGGAGGAACAGGAGATGAAGGCTGAAAGACAGAGGAAGAGGGGAGGTGGAATACGAGAGGAGGAACAGGAGATGAAGGCTGAAAGACAGAGGAAGAGGGGAGGTGGAATCTACCCAGAGGAGGAACAGGAGATGAAGGATGAAAGACAGAGGAAGTGGGGAGGTGGAATACTCTGAGGAGGAACAGGAGATGAAGGCTGAAAGACAGAGGAAGAGGGGAGGTGGAATACTTTAGAGGAGGAACAGGAGATGAAGGCTGAAAGACAGAGGAAGAGGGAGGTGGAATATAGAGGAGGAACAGGAGATGAAGGCTGAAAGACAGAGGAAGAGGGGATGGGAATTATAGAGGGATGGAAGAGAGAACAGGAGATGAAGGCTGAAAGACAGAGGAAGAGGGGAGGTGGAATAGAGAGGAGGAACAGGAGATGAAGGCTGAAAGACAGAGGAAGAGGGGAGGTGGAATACGGGAGGGAGGAACAGGAGATGAAGGCTGAAAGACAGAGGAAGAGGGGAGGTGGAATAGGAGGAGGAACAGGAGATGAAGGCTGAAAGACAGAGGAAGAGGGGAGGTGGAATAGGAGAGGAGGAACAGGAGATGAAGGCTGAAAGACAGAGGAAGAGGGGAGGTGGAATACGAGAGGAGGAAGGAGATGAAGGCTGAAAGACAGGAGGAAGAGGGAAGAGGGGAGGTGGAATACGAGAGGAGGAACAGGAGATGAAGGCTGAAAGACAGAGGAAGAGGGGAGGTGGAATACGAGAGGAGGAACAGGAGATGAAGGCTGAAAGACAGAGGAAGAGGGGAGGTGGAAATAGGAGGAACAGGAGATGAAGGCTGAAAGACAGAGGAAGAGGGGAGGTGGAATACGAGAGGAGGAACAGGAGATGAAGGCTGAAAGACAGAGGAAGAGGGGAGGTGGAGGGAATGAGGAAACAGGAGATGAAGGCTGAAAGACAGAGGAAGAGGGGAGATGGAATACGAGAGGAGGAACAGGAGATGAAGGCTGAAAGACAGAGGAAGAGGGGAGGTGGAATACGAGAGGAGGAACAGGAGATGAAGGCTGAAAGACAGAGGAAGAGGGGAGGTGGAATACGAGAGGAGGAACAGGAGATGAAGGCTGAAAGACAGAGGAAGAGGGGAGGAAGAGGGGAGGTGGAATACGAGAGGAGGAACAGGAGATGAAGGCTGAAAGACAGAGGAAGAGGGGAGGTGGAATAGGAGAGGAGGAACAGGAGATGAAGGCTGAAAGACAGAGGAAGAGGGAGGTGGAATACGAGAGGAGGAACAGGAGATGAAGGCTGAAAGACAGAGGAAGAGGGGAGGTGGAATACGAGAGGAGGAACAGGAGATGAAGGCTGAAAGACAGAGGAAGAGGGGAGGTGGAATAGGAGAGGAGGAACAGGAGATGAAGGCTGAAAGACAGAGGAAGAGGGGAGGTGGAATACGAGAGGAGGAACAGGAGATGAAGGCTGAAAGACAGAGGAAGAGGGGAGGTGGAATACGAGAGGAGGAACAGGAGATGAAGGCTGAAAGACAGAGGAAGAGGGAGGTGGAATAGAGAGGAGGAACAGGAGATGAAGGCTGAAAGACAGAGGAAGAGGGGAGGTGGAATACGAGAGGAGGAACAGGAGATGAAGGCTGAAAGACAGAGGAAGAGGGGAGGTGGAATACGAGAGGAGGAACAGGAGATGAAGGCTGAAAGACAGAGGAAGAGGGGAGGTGGAATACGAGAGGAGGAACAGGAGATGAAGGCTGAAAGACAGAGGAAGAGGGGAGGTGGAATACGAGAGGAGGAACAGGAGATGAAGGCTGAAAGACAGAGGAAGAGGGGAGGTGGAATAGGAGAGGAGGAACAGGAGATGAAGGCTGAAAGACAGAGGAAGAGGGGAGGTGGAATAGGAGAGGAGGAACAGGAGATGAAGGCTGAAAGACAGAGGAAGAGGGGAGGTGGAATACGAGAGGAGGAACAGGAGATGAAGGCTGAAAGACAGAGGAAGAGGGGAGGTGGAATACGAGAGGAGGAACAGGAGATGAAGGCTGAAAGACAGAGGAAGAGGGGAGGTGGAATACGAGAGGAGGAACAGGAGATGAAGGCTGAAAGACAGAGGAAGAGGGGAGGTGGAATACGAGAGGAGGAACAGGAGATGAAGGCTGAAAGACAGAGGAAGAGGGGAGGTGGAATACGAGAGGAGGAACAGGAGATGAAGGCTGAAAGACAGAGGAAGAGGGGAGGTGGAATACGAGAGGAGGAACAGGAGATGAAGGCTGAAAGACAGAGGAAGAGGGGAGGTGGAGGAGATGAGGAACAGGAGATGAAGGCTGAAAGACACAGGAAGAGGTGAGATGGAATACGAGAGGAGGAACAGGAGATGAAGGATGAAAGACAGAGGAAGAGGGGAGGTGGAATAGGTGAGGAGGAACAGGAGATGAAGGCTGAAAAACAGAGGAAGAGGGGAGGTGGAATACGAGAGGAGGAACAGGAGATGAAGGCTGAAAGACAGAGGAAGAGGGGAGGTGGAATGAGAGAGGAACAGGAGATGAAGGCTGAAAGACAGAGGAAGAGGGAGGTGGAATACGAGAGGAGGAGATGAAAGGCTGAAAGACAGAGGAAGAGGGGAGGTGAAGAGCTGAAGGCTGAAAGACAGAGGAAGAGGGGAGGTGGAGGAGATGAGGAACAGGAGATGAAGGCTGAAAGACACAGGAAGAGGTGAGATGGAATACGAGAGGAGGAACAGGAGATGAAGGATGAAAGACAGAGGAAGAGGGGAGGTGGAATACGAGAGGAGGAACAGGAGATGAAGGCTGAAAGACAGAGGAAGAGGGGAGGTGGAATAGGAGAGGAGGAACAGGAGATGAAGGCTGAAAGACAGAGGAAGAGGGGAGGTGGAATACGAGAGGAGGAACAGGAAATGAAGGCCGAAAGACAGAGGAAGAGGGGAGGTGGAATAGGAGAGGAGGAACAGGAGATGAAGGCTGAAAGACAGAGGAAGAGGGGAGGTGGAATAGGAGAGGAGGAACAGGAGATGAAGGCTGAAAGACAGAGGAAGAGGGGAGGTGGAATACGAGAGGAGGAACAGGAGATGAAGGCTGAAAGACAGAGGAAGAGGGGAGGTGGAATACGAGAGGAGGAACAGGAGATGAAGGCTGAAAGACAGAGGAAGAGGGGAGGTAGAGGAGATGAGGAACAGGAGATGAAGGCTGAAAGACACAGGAAGAGGTGAGGTGGAATACAAGAGGAGGAACAGGAGATGAAGGCTGAAAGACAGAGAAGAGGGGGAGGTGGAGGAGATGAGGAACAGGAGATGAAGGCTGAAAGACACAGGAAGAGGGAGATGGAATACGAGAGGAGGAACAGGAGATGAAGGATGAAAGACAAAGGAAGAGGAGAGGTGGAGGAGATGAGGAGGAACAGGAGATGAAGGCTGAAAGAAAAGGTAGAGGAAGAGGTGGGAAGAAGAGGAACGGAGATGAAGATTAATATCAGAGAAAAGGTGGGAGTCGGACGAGAGCCAACGGAGAGATGTCAAAGCTCATTAGAAAAAATGATTAAGCCAACGGACAGATATAGAGCAGGATATAGGTCAAGACTGATATAGAGCAGGATATAGGTCTGAAGACTGGCCTGGATATAGAGCAGGATATAGGTCTGGATACAGGCCTGGATATACATTTACATTTACATTTACATTTAAGTCTTTAGCAATAAAGGCCTGGATATAGGTCTGAATACAGAGCGTGGATATAGGTCTGAATACAGGCCTGGATATAGAGCAGGATATAGGTCTGAATACAGGCCTGGATATAGAGCAGGATATAGGCCTGATATAGAGCAGGCTTGGATATGAATACAGGATATAGAGCAGGATATAGGCCTGGATATAGAGCAGGATATAGGTCTGAATACAGGCCTAGATATAGAGCAGGATATAGGCCTGGATATAGAGCAGGATATAGGTCTGAAGACAGGCCTGGATATAGAGCAGGATATAGGTCTGAATACAGGCCTGGATATAGGTCTGAATACAGGCCTGGATATAGAGCCTGGATATAGGTCTGGACCGGCCTGGATATAGAGCAGGATATAGGTCTGAATACAGGCCTGGATATAGAGGATGGATATAGGCCTGGATATAGAGGTGGATATAGGCCTGGATATAGGTCTGAATACAGGCCTGGATATAGAGCAGGATATAGGTCTGAATACAGGCCTGGATATAGAGCAGGATATAGGCCTGGATATAGAGCAGGATATAGGTCTGAAGATATATAGAGCAGGATATAGGTCTGAATACAGGCCTGGATATAGAGCAGGATGGATAATAGGCCTAGATATAGAGCAGGATATAGGTCTGGATATAGAGGTGGATATAGGTCTGAATACAGGCCTGGATATAGAGGTGATATAGGCCTGGATATAGAGGTGGATATAGGTCTGGATATAGAGGTGGATATAGGTCTGAAGACAGGCCTGGATATAGAGGTGGATATAGGTCTGGATATAGAGGTGGATATAGGTCTGAATACATATAGGCGTGGATATAGGTCTGAATACAGGCCTGGATATAGAGGTGGATATAGGTCTGAATACAGGCCTGGATATAGAGGTGGTCTGATATAGGCCTGGATATAGAGCAGGATATAGGTCTGGATAGGCCTGGATATAGAGGTGGATATAGGTCTGGATATAGAGCAGGATGGATCTGAGGTCTGGATATAGAGCAGGATATAGGTCTGAATACAGGCCTGATATAGAGCAGGATATAGGTCTGAAGACAGGCCTGGATATAGAGGTGGATATAGGTCTGAATACTGGATATAGAGCAGGATATAGGTCTGGATATAGAGCAGGATATAGATCTGAATACAGGCCTGGATATAGAGCAGGATATAGGCTGATATAGGCCTGGATATAGAGGTGGATATAGGCCTGGATATAGAGGTGGATATAGGCCTGGATATAGGCCTGGATATAGGCCTGGATATAGAGCAGGATATAGGCCTGGATATAGAGCAGGTGGGTCTGAATACAGGCCTGGATATAGAGGTGGATATAGGCTGGATATAGAGGTGGATATAGGTCTGGATATAGAGGTGGATATAGGCCTGGATATATAGGTCTGGATATAGAGGTGGATACAGGCCTGGATATAGAGCAGGATATAGGTCTGATATCTGGATTTACACTGCCATTCAAAAGTTTTAGAAAACCTTCTCATTCAAGGGTTTTTCTTTATTTTTCCTATTTTCTACATTGTAGAATAATAGTGAAGACATCAAAACTATGAAATGACACATATGGAATCATGTAGTAACCAAAAAAATGTTATATTTGAGATTCTTTAAAACAGTCACCCTTTGCCTTGATGACAGCTTTGCACACTCTTGGCATTCTCTCAACCAGCTTCGTGAGAAAGTCACCTGGAATGCATTCCAATTAACAGGTGCCTTCTTAAAAGTTAATTTGTGAAATGTCTTTCCTTCTTAATGAGTTTGAGCCAATCAGGTGTGTTGTGACAAGGTAGGGGTGCGTGTACAGAAGATAGCCATATTTGGTAAAGACCAAGTCCATATTGTGACGACCCTCCCACTCTGTCTGCCGTATTCTGTCTCTTTGCTCTCGTTTTCCTTATTAGGATGTCGGTGGGCTCGGAGGAAAACGGAGGGCAGAGCCGGAGGGTCGCCGACATGGGACACACCTGGGTCCGGTGTGTCCCAGGATAAATACACCTCTTCCCCAGTCATGGAGGAGACTCTCTCCATGCAGACACACCTGGGCCCGGTGTGTCCCAGGATAAATACAGTGCCTCTTCCCCCCATGAACTTTGAGACTTTTGCCCATTTCAGACACAAACATAAAGATATAAAACTGTATTTTTTTGTAAAGAATCAAATACAAAGTTCCCCAGTCATGGAGGAGACATTTATTGGATACAGACAAACAAATCCTGGGCCCGTGTGTCCCAGGATAATTATTCAGCACCTCTTCCCCAGTCTTTGAGGAGACTTTCTGCAATTACAGACAACCTGGGCCTATCAGTTTGTCCCAGGACTGAAATTTTTCCCACCTCTTCCCCAGTCATGGAGGAGACTTGGATGACACCTAGATTTGTTGAAGTATTTTTCAGTTCTTTCCACAGATTCAAATTCAGGTCATGGAAACTTTGACTTGGCCATTCTAACACTGATTACTGTTTATTTTTGAACCATTCCATTGTAGATTTTGCTTTATGTTGACATTTAATGTTGGAAGATAAATAGTCCAGTCTCAGGTCTTTTGCAGACTCCATCTTTTTTTAGAATGGTCCTTTATTTGGCTTCCATCTTCCCATCAATTTGAACCATGAAGAAAAGCCTGATTCAAACACAGTCTCCTCTGAACAGTTGGGATGTTGAGATGTGAGCTGTTACATTTATTTGGCTGTAATTTCTGAGGCTGCCAAAAACTCTAATTTGTTTCATCTTATCACCTTCTTCCAGCATGTTTGGTGTGTATCCCAGGGCTGAATGCTGGATACAGGGCTAGATATCAAGAAATGGCTTTCTTCTACAATCTTCCGTACAGGGCTAGATTTGGGCAATATACAGACTGATTGTTGTCCTATGGACAGAGTCTCCCACCTCAGCTGCAGATCTCTGCAGTTCATACAGAGCTAGATCAGGGCTGGATGGCTGCATCTCTGATCAGGATTCAGGGCTGAACGTTTAGAGGGACGGACAGGTCTTGGTAGATTTGCAGTGGTCTGATACTCCTTCCATTTCAATACAGGGCTTGCACAGTGCTGGGATGTTTAAAGGGGAAATCTTTTTGTATCCAAAGCTTTAAACTACAGGGCTGGATACAGGGCTTGATCTTCAGAGCTAGATACTGGGCTGGATACGGGCTAGATACAGGGCTAGATGCAGGGCTGGATACAGGGCTTGATTACAGGTGGATTGTATTTATCATCAGAGCTTTAGATCACAGGGCTAGATACAGAGGTCCTAGAACTTCTGGAAAGATAAAGGGCTGAATACAGGGCTAGATACAGAGCTTTGATACAGGGCTTGATATCCAATAAAGATCAGAATTCACTATTGTGTCCCAGGGCTAGATACAGTTTTATATCTGGGCTAGATTGAGAGCTGATACAGGGCTAGATACAGAGCTAGATCAGGGGCTGGAATACTTTTGGGCACTGTATATAGATTTTGTTGCTGGATACAGGCTTTGGCACCTTTCAACACTAGATACAAAGCTAGATAAACAGAGCTGGATACAGGACTAGATTACAGATTACACACACCTTGTTAATTGTATTTAGTTGACTTTAATAAATAGATAAATAGATTGCTCGGTTTCTGGCCCAAGCAAGTCTCTTTCTTATTAGTGTCTTTATTAGTGGTTTCTTAGAGTGTCCTTTATTTGTGGTTTTACTTTGCTAGAATTTGACATTAGCAGGTCTGATACAGGGCTAGATACTGAGCAGATACAGGGCTGAGAGGGCTGGATACTTGAATCTGCTGAAGCATTTATTTGGGCTAGATACAGGGGCTGGATACAGGGCTAGATCCTCTGAGCTAGATACAGGGCTGGATACAGGGCTAGATACAGAGCTAGATACAGGGCTAGGATACAGGGCTGGATACAGGGCAGGATACAGGGCAGGATACAGGGCTAGATACAGGGCTAGATACAGGGCTAGATACAGGGCTAGATACAGGGCTGGAACAGGGCAGGATACAGGGCTAGGATACAGGGCTGGATACAGGGCTAGATACAGGGCTAGATACAGGGCTAGATACAGGGCAGGATACAGGGATAGATACAGAGCTGGATACAGGGCTGGATACAGGACTAGATACAGAGCTAGATACAGGGCTAGATACAGAGCTAGATACAGGGCAGGATATCTGGGTATAGGGCTGGATATAGGGCTAGATACAGGGCTGGATATATGGCTGGATATAGGGCTGGGTATAGGACTGGGCATAGGGGTGGCTATAGGGCTGGATACAGGGGGCTATGGGTATAGGGCTGGATATTGGGCTGGATACCGGGGCTGGATATAGGGCTGGGTTTAGGGCTGGGAAAAGGGGTGGCTATAGGGCTGGATAGTGGTGGTTATAGGGCTGGATATAGGGCTGGATATAGGGCTGGATATAGGGGCTGGATATAGGGCTGGATACAGGGCTGGATATAGGGCTGGATATAGGGGTGGCTATAGGGCTGGATACAGGGATGGATAAAAGGCTGGATATAGGGCTGGATACAGGGCTGGGTATAGGGCTGGATAGGGTTGGTTGTAGGGCTGGGTATAGGGCTGGGCATAGGGGTGGCTATAGGGCTGGATACAGGGCTGGGTATAGGGCTGGATATAGGGCTAGATACAGGGCTGGATAAAAGGCTGGATATAGGGGCTGGGCATAGGGCATAGGGGTGGTTGTAGGGCTGGATACAGGGCTGGGTATAAGGGTCAACTGATGTGTTTAACTGAGGCCTAGATAAAGTGGTTGATTGATATAGGGCTGGATATAGGGCTTGAGATACAGGGCTGGATAAAGTGGTTGATTGATATAGGGCTGGGCATAGGGCATTGATATAGGGCTGGCTATAGGGCTGATTGATATAGGGCTGGATAAAGTGGTTGATTGATATAGGGCTGGATATAGTGGTTGATTGATATAGGGCTGGATATAGTGGTTGATTGATATAGGGCTGGATAAAGTGGTTGATTGATATAGGGCTGGATAAAGTGGTTGATTGATATAGGGCTGGATAAAGTGGTTGATTGATATAGGGCTGGATATAGTGGTTGATTGATATAGGGCTGGGCATAGTGGTTGATTGATATAGGGCTGGATATAGTGGTTGATTGATATAGGGCTGGGCATAGTGGTTTTGATACTGAGGGCTGGATAAAGTGGTTGATTGATATAGGGCTGGGTATAGTGGTTGATTGATATAGGGCTGGGCAAGTGGTTGTTTAATAGGGCTGGATATAGTGGTTGATTGATATAGGGCTGGGTAAAGTGGTTGATTGATATAGGGCTGGGCATAGTGGTTGATTGATATAGGGCTGGATATAGTGGTTGATTGATATAGGGCTGGATATAGTGGTTGATTGATATAGGGCTGGATATAGTGGTTGATTGATATAGGGCTGGGCATAGTGGTTGATTGATATAGGGCTGGATATAGTGGTTGATTGATATAGGGCTGGATATAGTGGTTGATTGATATAGGGCTGGGCATAGTGGTTGATTGATATAGGGCTGGATAAAGTGGTTGATTGATATAGGGCTGGGTATAGGGCTGGATATAGTGGTTAACTGATGTGTTTAACTGAGGCCTAGATAAAGTGGTTGATTGATATAGGGCTGGATATAGTGGTTGATTGATATAGGGCTGGGCACAGGGTCAACTGATGATACTGCTGTAAGCTTAATAAAATCATGTCAGATCATGTCCAGCCTATCGGGAGCCGTAACATGAACAGATTGCAATGGTTACCATGACGATCATTGGGTTTCTGTGTTCTGTGCTGTTATGACGGCGTCTGATACCGTACTCCTTGAGAAAGAGATCTTCTGACTGCTTTAAAAGCCTTACTGAACTGTACATCTGCGTGCTGTGAATTAATATTTTGTGTTAGAAGCACAAGTACTCAGACAGACTCGCTCTTCTGATACCTTGCCTCAGTCCTGAAACGCGCCTCGAAAAGACTGCGTGACGTAATCTAGGCCTAATCTAATTACCCATGACACAACTGATATCTAATACTCAGCCTACTGCTAATAGATTTATAAAAAGCTGAAATGAAAAGGCTGAGTCATTTGAGAGGTAGTCGGTACAGACAAGCCGATCTACACTCTTTTCAGAAACATCCAACTGTCAAATACGGAGTAAAAATCGCCTATGAAAAGAAGAGGTCTGTTGGGTGAGCTGTTTTCTCCAGCTGACACAAGAGGGTGAGGATAGGGATCACTGCTTTAAAGCAGCCCTCCTAAAGCCTTTCTGTCCATCCCATCTATCAACCCCGTCCCTCCACCGCTTGTAGAATGCTCTCCAGAGACCTAACCTTTGACCCTATGAGCCGAGGTCAGATATCCAGCTACTGTTCGGGACAGTCAGAGGATGCATTCCAAATGCTACCACAATCCCTATATAGTGCACTACTTTTTCTGTGGGTCCTGGTCAAAAGTGATTCACAGGAAATAGGCTGTCATTTGGGAGACAGACAGAGTAGACAGCCTGGTCCTCTCAAGACTTCCTCCTCCTATACTTCCTCACAGATAGAGTAGACAGCCTGGTCCTCTCATGACTTCCTCCTCCTATACTTCCTCACAGACAGAGTAGATCTATAGGTCCTCTCATGACCTCCTCCTCCTATACTTCCTCACAGACAGAGTAGACAGCCTGGTCCTCTCATGACCTCCTCCTCCTATACTTCCTCAGGATTCCATCCACACCTCTAATTCATACTCCCACTAACACAGTCATTACCATATCACGGCAGCAGAGACACACTTATACTTGCATTCATCTACCAGCATCTCACACACACAGTACACTTATTAGGCAGGAACAGATGTCGAAGTTATACTCTCTCTATCTCTTTGTTTCTCTCTCTCTCTCTCTCTCTCTCTCTCTCTCTCTCTCTCTCTCTCTCTCTCTCTCTCTCTCTCTCTCTCTCTCTCTCTCTTTGTCTCTCTCTCTCTCTCTTTGTTTCTCTCTTCTCTTTGTTTCTCTCTCTCTCTCTTCTCTTTGTTTCTCTCTCTCTCTCTCTCTCTCTCTCTCTCTCTCTCTCTCTCTTTCTCTTTGTTTCTTTCTCTCTCTCTCTCTCTCTCTCTCTCTCTCTCTCTCTCTCTCTTTCTCTTTGTTTCTCTCTCTCTCTATCTCTCTCTCTCGCTCTCTCTTTGCCAAAGCAAGTGAGGTAGATAATATACAAAAGTGAAATAATACATTTAACAGTAAATATCAAACATACAGAAGTTTCAAAACAATAAAGACATTACAAATGTCATATTATATATATATACAGTGTTTTAACAATGTACAAATGGTAAAGGACACAAGATAAAATAAATAAGCATAAATATGGGTTGTATTTCTCTCTCTCTCTCTCTCTCTCTCTCTCTCTCTCTCTCTCTCTCTCTCCATCTCTCTCTCTCTCTCTATGTCTCTCTCTCTCTCTCTCTATGTCTCTCTCTCTCTATGTCTCTCTCTCTCTCTCTCTCTCTCTCTCTCTCTCTCTCTCTCTCTCTCTCTCTCTCTCTCTCTCTATGTCTCTCTCTCTCTCTCTTCTCTCTCTCTATATATATATATATATATACTACCCTACATCCCACTGCTGGCTCACCTTTGAGGATAATCAGGGTTGGTGCTGGTGGGTGCTGCTGGAAGTGCCAGTAGGAGGCACTCTTTCCTCTGGTCCAAAAATTATATCCCAATGCCCTCGGGCAGTGATTGGGGACATTGCCCCGTGTAGGGTGCTGTCTTTCGGATGGGACGTTATTCAGGTGTCCTGACCCTCTGTGGTCACTAAAGATCCCATGGCACTTATCATAAGAGTAGTGGTGTTAACCCCAAATCTGACCCTCATACCATTGTGGTCACCTAATAATCCCCAGCCTCCAATTGGCTCATTCCTCCGTGCTGCTGTTTAAAAACCACACACACACACACACACACACACACACACACACACACACACACACACACACACACACACACACACACACACACACACACACACACACACACACACACACACACACACACACACACACACACACACACACACACACACACAACCCTGTTCTATAGTTGTGTGTGGCAGAATGTGGTTGGCAGACACATGCCCACTGAGCCAGAGAGAGACTGTCTTTTTATAGCTGCACATTATGGATTTTCCTTCAGTCACAGAGAGCTCAGGGCCTGGCCCAGCCTGGCACACACTCATACACACATACACACACACACATACACACACCCACACACATATACACGTACAGCACAGCCCAGCCTGGCACACACTCACACACACACACACACACACACACACACACACACACACACACACACACACACACACACGTACACACACACACACACACCAGCCTGGCACACACACACACACACACACACACACACACACACACACACACACACATATACACATACAACACAGCCCTGCATGGTGAAATATTCCTCTAATTCATCCGGTGTCCCTGCCTCCTTTCCCTTTCCCTCCATCCCTCCCTCCATCCTCCTTCCTCCTTCCCTCCATCCCTCCTTCCCTCCATCCCTTCCCCTCCATCCCTCCTTCCTCCATCCATCCTTCTTTCCTCCATCCATCCCTCCTTCCCTCCATCCATCCTCCTTCCTCCTTCCCTCCTTCTCACACACACACACACACACACACACACACACACACAGTTACACACACACACACAGTCACTCACATATACACATACAACACAGCCCTGCATGGTTAAATATTCCCCCTAGTCTTCTCCGAGTTAACACTGGGCTATTCCCCTAGCCTCTTTGAGTTTCCTCTTTCCCTCCATCCCTCTCTTTTGAGTTAACCTCCATCCCTCCATCCTCCTTCCTCCTTCCCTCCATCCCTCCTTCCCTCCATCTTATCCTTTTGAGTTCCCTCCAACCAGTCTCCTTAACACTCCCTCCAGTCTTATCCTTTAACCTGGGCTCCCCCTTCACTCCATCCTCCTTCCCTCCATCCCTCCTTCCACTCCTTCCCTCCTTCCCTCCTTTCCTCCTTCCCTCCTTCCTTCTTATTCCTTATCTTTATTTGTCTTTTTGAGTTAACACTGGGCTATTCCCCCTAGTCTTCTCTCTTTGAGTTAACACTGGGCTATTCCCCATAGTCTTCTCTTTTTGAGTTAACACTGGGCTATTCCCCATAGTCTTCTCTTTTTGAGTTAACACTGGGCTATTCACTGGGCTATTCCCCTAGTCTTCTCTTGAGTTAACACTGGGCTATTCCCCTAGTCTTCTCTCTTTGAGTTAACACTGGGCTATTCCCCATAGTCTTCTCTTTTTGAGTTAACACTGGGCTATTCCCCCTAGTCTTCTCTCTTTGAGTTAACACTGGGCTATTCCCCATAGTCTTCTCTCTTTGAGTTAACACTGGGCTATTCCTTCCGAGTCTTCTCTTTTAACATTTAACCTTTATTTAACTAGGCATTGAATTGAATTGAATTTATTTTGGGCAACAGACCTATACAAAATGCACAATGTGGACCCAGGGGATATCACTTATCGCCCAGAGGATATCACTTATCACCCAGAGGATATCACTTATCGCCCAGAGGATATCACTTATCACCCAGAGGATATCACTTATCACCCAGAGGATATCACTTATCACCCAGAGGATATCACTTATCACCCAGAGGATATCACTTATCACCCAGAGGATATCACTTATCACCCAGAGGATATCACTTATCACCCAGAGGATATCACTTATCACCCAGAGGATATCACTTATCACCCAGAGGATATCATTTATCACCCAGAGGATATCACTTATCACCCAGAGGATATCACTTATCACCCAGAGGATATCATTTATCACCCAGAGGATATCACTTATCACCCAGAGGATATCATTTATCACCCAGAGGATATCACTTATCACCCAGAGGATATCACTTATCACCCAGAGGATATCACTTATCACCCAGAGGATATCACTTATCACCCAGAGGATATCACTTATCACCCAGAGGATATCACTTATCACCCAGAGGATATCACTTATCACCCAGAGGATATCATTTATCACCCAGAGGATATCACTTATCACCCCAGAGGATATCACTTATCACCCAGAGGATATCACTTATCACCCAGAGGATATCACTTATCACCCAGAGGATATCATTTATCACCCAGAGGATATCACTTATCACCCATAGGATATCACTTTATCACCCAGAGGATATCACTTATCACCCAGAGGATATCACTTATCACCCAGAGGATATCACTTATCACCCAGAGGATATAATTTATCGCCCAGAGGATATCACTTATCACCCAGAGGATATCACTTATCACCCAGAGGATATCACTTATCACCCAGAGGATATCACTTATCACCCAGAGGATATCATTTATCGCCCAGAGGATATCACTTATCACCCGGAGGATATCACTTATCACCCGACAGCTTTCTACAAGTCTAACATGACCATACCTGTATAGTTCCCCTTTCTCACTTTCCTGCTTAATGTGGTCAAAAAGGTGGATAGGGCGAGTATCAGTGGAATGAGCTGTTCTAAAGCCAGACTGGAGTTCATAAAGAAGTTTGGTGCTCGAGAAGGTATCCCTCAAGTTGAAAACCTCTCAACAACTTTGGATGAGGTGCTGAGGATCAACACAGGTTTGTAGTTTCATACTTTTGTTTTACTGCTCTTCTCGTGGAGCGGAAGTCTTACATTATCTTCTCGTACCCGGGCTGTTCTGAGATCATTGGGTAACGTACCAATGGGAAGTCTTACATTATCTTCTCGTGGAGCGGAAGCACCCGGGCTGTTCTGAGATCATTGGGTAACCAATGTCTTACACAATGGGAAGTCTTACACCAATATCTTCTCGTGGAGCGGAAGCACCGGGCGGATCATTGGAGTAACTGTTCTGAGATCATTGGGTAACGTACCAATGGGAAGTCTTACACTATCTTCTCGTGGAAGCACCCGGAGATCATTGGGCAACGCACCAATGGGAAGTCTTACACTATCTTCTCGGGAGCGAAGTTGTGTCTGAGATCATTGGGTAACGTACCAATGGGAAGTCTTACATTATCTTCTCGTGGAGCGGAAGCACCCGGGCTGTTCTGAGATCATTTTAGCAGTTTAAAAAGAATAATCCACAGTTTACGAGGCTGATGTAAGCTGTCGTTAATGCCGTCCATGTAATTTAAGGACTTGGTCTCATCCATTTTCTATCTTGCCTGGTTTCTACAGTTAATATACCCGTCATCATCTTGTTGTACATTTTGTCCTTCTGAATCTGACCGTGTAGAATCCGCTTTTCCCTGGTTTCGAGGTCTGGAGATCTCGGAAGTGATCCATTTCCCCTGACCGGAAGCTGTTTGATTCTGAATGTGTTTCATCGTAACCGGAGAGTCTTACATTAGACAGAAACAGAAAAAAGAAAAGAAAAAAGAGTACATGAGATCAATTACATCAAGATCACTCATCCATTTTCTATCTTGCCTGAGTTTCAATACAAAGATACCAAGATCAACATCATCACTGTTTAGTACATGAGATCAATTACAAAGATACCAAGATCAACATCATGAGTCATGAGATCATCATCCACTGTTTAGTACATGAGATCAATTACAAAGATACCAAGATCAACATCATCACTGTTTAGTACATGAGATCAATTACAAAGATACCAAGATACATCATCACTGTTTAGTACATGAGATCAATTACAAAGATACCAAGATCATCATCACTGTTTAGTACATGAGATCAATTACAAAGATACCAAGATCAACATCATCACTGTTTAGTACATGAGATCAATTACAAAGATACCAAGATCAACATCATCACTGTTTAGTACATGAGATCAATTACAAAGATACCAAGATCAACATCATCACTGTTTAGTACATGATCATCAAAAGATACCAAGATCAACATCATCACTGTTTAGTACATGAGATCAATTATAAAGATACCAAGCTTGATCAACATCATCACTGTTTAGTACATGAGATCAATTACAAAGATACCAAGATCAACATCATCACTGTTTAGTACATGAGATCAATTACAAAGATACCAAGATCAACATCATCACTGTTTAGTACATGAGATCAATTACAAAGATACCAAGATCAACATCATCACTGTTTAGTACATGAGATCAATTACAAAGATACCAAGATCAACATCATCACTGTTTAGTACATGAGATCAATTACAAAGATACCAAGATCAACATCATCACTGTTTAGTACATGAGATCAATTACAAAGATACCAAGATCAACATCATCACTGTTTAGTTCATGAGATCAATTACAAAGATACCAAGATCAACATCATCACTGTTTAGTACATGAGATCAATTACAAAGATACCAAGATCAACATCATCACTGTTTAGTACATGAGATCAATTACAAAGATACCAAGATCAACATCATCACTGTTTAGTACATGAGATCAATACCAAGATACAAAGATACCAAGCTTGATCAACATCATCACTGTTTAGTACATGAGATCAATTACAAAGATACCAAGATCAACATCATCACTGTTTAGTACATGAGATCAATTACAAAGATACCAAGCTTGATCAACATCATCACTGTTTAGTACATGAGATCAATTACAAAGATACCAAGATCAACATCATCACTGTTTAGTACATGAGATCAATTACAAAGATACCAAGATCAACATCATCACTGTTTAGTACATGAGATCAATTACAAAGATACCAAGATCAACATCATCACTGTTTAGTACATGAGATCAATTACAAAGATACCAAGATCAACATCATCACTGTTTAGTACATGAGATCAATTACAAAGATACCAAGATCAACATCATCACTGTTTAGTACATGAGATCAATTACAAAGATACCAAGATCAACATCATCACTGTTTAGTACATGAGATCAATTACAAAGATACCAAGATCAACATCATCACTGTTTAGTACATGAGATCAATTACAAAGATACCAAGATCAACATCATCACTGTTTAGTACATGAGATCAATTACAAAGATACCAAGATCAACATCATCACTGTTTAGTACATGAGATCAATTACAAAGATACCAAGATCAACATCATCACTGTTTAGTACATGAGATCAATTACAAAGATACCAAGATCAACATCATCACTGTTTAGTACATGAGATCAATTACAAAGATACCAAGATCAACATCATCACTCGTTTAGTACATGAGATCAATTACAAAGATACCAAGATCAACATCATCACAGTTTAGTACATGAGATCAATTACAAAGATACCAAGATCAACATCATCACTGAGATCAATTAGATAACAAGATGAGATCAATTACAAAGATACCAAGATCAACATCATCACTGTTTAGTACATGAGATCAATTACAAAGATACCAAGATCAACATCATCACTGTTTAGTACATGAGATCAATTACAAAGATACCAAGATCAACATCATCACTGTTTAGTACATGAGATCAATTACAAAAGATACCAAGATCAACATCATCACTGTTTAGTACATGAGATCAATTACAAAGATACCAAGGACCCTACATAACATTATTTTTAGTATTTTTTCATAGACAGTACCTTCATGTATGTATTACCTGGCTCTAGTAGTAGTTTGGATGTCTTACGGGTACAGTAGGTTACCATTGTCACGCCCTGGCCATAGAGAGGCTTTTACTCTCTATTTTGGTTAGGCTAGGGTGTGACTAGGGTGGGCATTCTATGTTCATTTTCTATGTTTTGTATTTCTTTGTTGTTTGGCCCTGGTGTGGTTCTCAATCAGAGGCAGCTGTCTATCGTTGTCTCTGATTGAGAACCATACTTAGTAGCTTTTTTCCCACTTGGGTTTTGTGGGTCTGCACCAGATAGAACTGTTTCGTTTGTGTCGCGTTTGTTATTTTTTGTTCTAGTGTTGGTGTTATAATATAATTCTATGGACGCGTACCACTCTGCACCTTGGTCCTCACCTTACACCAACAGCCGTTACGACCATATGATCACTGAAACCAAGATTTAAGACTCCTGACTGGCAGACGTTGTCTTGATCTGGTACAATCATCAAATCCAAAGTTAATTTACTGTCAGTACACACCCGGGTTGGCTCAATGATCAGTTGTTTTTGTCCAAATAACTGATGAATGTTATAATTATACAGGGCATTTACTAGTGTACTTCTCAGGGGGTGATAACTGCACATCTGTATTACAAATCACCAAGCTGAATTCATTCCCTATCAACAAATACATTGTTGATCACAGCGATTCGATTCCAGTAAATCATAGAAATTATTAGGTTTAGGAGGCTGATAGCAGAAACACCAACAAGTGTAGTTTGACATTTAGGAACAAGTGTCTCTACCCAACTTCTTTTTCAGATCTGAACGAGATCACATTCTGTTCAGCAGGCCGATAGCAGAAATGTCTGACAAGTGTAGTTTGACATTTAGGAACAAGTGTCTCTACCCAACTTCCTTTTCAGATCTGAACGAGAGTTAAAATATACATCCTTCCTAAAAACAACACATCGGCGCCACCACCGTTTCTGGCAATTCTATGAATTCTGTAACCCGGAAGCTCAACCTCATCGTCCTCAATTGACCCCATTGAGTCATGTCTTTAGTCACAGCAGCTGCAGCAGCCAGTGTGTTAGAAGCAAAGAGTTTTAATTCCTCTAATTTGGACAGCAGGCTCTGTGCTCACATGAATAAAATGACGATCTGTCCGATTGCAACAGTCAAACATGTCATTTTCTGTGCCCACTTGCTGATAAATCGACTATCTCATCTAGATTACACTCATCGTCCCTGCTTGTGTCCAGCATCCCAATGTTTGGCACCACATTTAAACAGCAAACGTTGCAAACAAGCGAAGAGCTACTTTGAGACTTTACAGCTTCACCATATGACAAGAGGTTGATTGCTTTGTGATGTTTGGACCAGGACAGGATGTGTACAACGCCACAGAGCAGCAGGCCGGAAGGTAAACAAGCACCTTGTTGTCGGAGTTAACACCGGTCTCAGCGGCGCTGAGGCGTTTCCTGTGTACCTTCCCGAGCGGCTCAGCTGTCCCGTAGGAAAGGTGATATCAGGGCCCGGTAAAAGTTGTTCATGGCTTGAAGGTCACAATACGAAAGGGAGATTTCCATCCACGTCTTCCAGGGTGGAACAGGAGTTTGGGATCATCGCCATGTTTGAATTGTAGGATAAATCACAAACGCCAAAAGCAAAACCTCTGGCTAAAGCCATAATAGTATTGTGTGTTGCAATATATACAAACAATACCGATATACAAACAAACAATTTTCTCACGATCACGTATATATCCTACCAACAGGATATTGAAAACTGTAATATCTTATGTTTCACCGAGTCGTGATACATTCAGCTTTTCAACCACTAGTTATGTTTCTTGGGCCCAAGAGTGCACTAGGTGTCCCTGCAAATCCATTTCCTAATCAGAGCATACCAAAAGTGCACTAGGTAAATCCATCT
>NW_025745398.1:17500-22500 GCF_021184085.1 Oncorhynchus gorbuscha | reverse complement strand
AGAAAACACAACAGACTTTGATGTCACTCAGCACTCTCTGTGATGTCAGAGAAGGATTTAACCTGGTTCTCTCTCCTCTGTCTCTCCTGTCTGGTCCACAGAGGACACAGTGATATTATTCACACAACCATCATACTTGACCTTCTATATTCCTTAAAGCCATAGACATTCAGAATGACCTTAAGGAAGGGTTGTGGCCCAAATGGTCCCTTATTCCCTGTATAGTGGGTCCCTCCTAGGGGCCCTGGAAAATTAGTGCACTATACAGGGACATACCCTGAGGAGGCTATAGCTGGACATTTGTCACTCTCAGAACCAGTCTATTTTAAGCTCAAACAGAAAGAGCCAGAGACTAAAATAACTGTGAGGTTTGACATAGAGAGAGAGACAAAACCACCCTGGAGAAAGGAGGCCATCCTAACACAGGATTAAATGATAACTCACACAGAGAGGATAGAGAGAGAGAGAGAGAGAGAGAGAGAGAGAGAGAGAGAGAGAGAGAGAGAGAGAGAGAGAGGGAATAAGGAGGAGGAAGAGGGAGAGAGAGAATAAGTAATGAGGAAGAGAGGGAGAGAGAATAAGGAAGGAGGAAGAGAGAGGAATAAGGAAGGAGGGAGAGAGGGAGAGATAATAAGGAAGGACGAAGAGGGAGAGAGAGAGGGAGAGAGAGAGAGAGAGAGAGAGAGAGAGAGAGAGAGAGAGAGAGAGAGGGGGGGAAGGAAGGAAGGAAGAGAGAGAGAGAGGGAGATAAAGGAGAGAGAGAGAGAGAGAGAGGGAGGACCTGGAAGGAAGGAAGGAAGAGAGAGAGAGAGAGAGAGATCAATAAGGAAGAGAGAGAGAGAGAGAGAGAGAGGAGAGAGAGAGAGAGAATAAGGAAGGAGGAAGAGGGAGAGAGATAATAAGGAAGGAGGATGAGAGAGGAGAGAGGGAGAGAGGGGGGAAGAAGGAAGGGAAGAGAGAGAGAGAGAGAGGAGGGAATAAGGAGGGAGGGAGGAGAGAGAATAAGGAAGGAGGAGAGAGGGAGAGATAATAAGGAAGGATGGAAGAGGGAGAGAGGAGAGAGAGAGAGAGAGAGAGAGAGAGAGAGAGAGAGAGAGAGAGAGAGAGGGGGAAGGAAGGAAGGAAGAGAGAGATGAGAGAGAGAGAGAGACACAGATAGAGACACAAGACATGGACACTCTGAGAGAGACAGAGAGAGACACTCTGAGAGAGAGAGAGAGAGAACTCAATTCTGAACAGGACTGTTTTTATAATTCCCATCTAGGGAGACCGGACATCAAGGTTTCCCCTCTAATCAGGGAACTGATTTAGACTGAGACATCAGGTTCCCCTCTAAGAGAGGGAGAGAGATGTTTGCTCTATTCCCCTCTGAATCAACTAATAGTAGAGAGAGAGTTCCCTCTAATCAGGGATGATTTAGACCTGATAAACCAGGTTCCACTCTAATCAGGGACTGATTTGAGAGAAGAATAAGGAAGGAGCTGATTGGTTAATGAGAAAGGTTCCCTCCTAATCAGAGTCACAATTTAGGGCCTTGTTCCCCTCTAATCAGGGAATTTGTTGTTGACACCAGGTTAATGAGAGATTTAGACCCTTATTTTCTAATCAGGGACTGATTTAGACCTAGGACACCTTGTTCCCCTCTAATAATGATTTAGAATTCCCCTCTAAAGGGACTGGTTGTTTTGTCACTTCCCTGCTAAAGGGAGATTTAGACCTGAGACCCCCCTCTAATTAAATGATTTAATGGGGACATCAGGAAAACAAGAACATCAGGTTCCCCTCTAATTAGAACATTTAACGCCAGGTTGTCCTAATCAGACTGATTTAGATTGGGACACCAGAGAGAATCAGAGTCCCATTTAGATGCCAATAAGGAAGAACAGTGCACTAGCTGGTTTTAGCACCTGGCTATTCCCTGAAGTTAGTGCATTCTAATTTGAGCTCCTGTGTCTTTGTCCTAGTTGTACAGTGAACATATGGAGGGACACAAGGAACAGGGAGGAAAACTAAGGACATGGGAGGAAGAGGGACACAATAGGACACATGGGATGGAACAGAGAATTTGGAAGAGTGAGGACCAGAGAGAAGAAGGAAGAAGGAAGAGAGAGAGTCCCATAAGGAAGGAGGAAGAGGGAGAGATAATAAGGACGGAGGAAGAGAGAGAGAGAGAGAGAGAGAGAGAGAGAGAGGAGGGGGGAGAGACCACAGAGAGAATAAGGAAGAAGGAAGAGAATGAGAGAAGGAGAGATTCAGAGTAGACTGAACAAGACACTCTGTGACACTCTGAGCTCTGTAGTCTAGAGGATGAGACACTCTGAGCTCTGTAGTCTAGAGTCCTTCAACTCATGATTCTGAACCTCCAAGCCAAACCACTGCTTTTTATAATTATTCCCATCTAATCAGGGACTGATTTAGACCGACATCAGGTTCCCATAATGTTCAGGGACTGATTTAGACCGACATCAGGTTCCACCTCTAATCAGGGACTGATTTAGACCTAGGACACCAGGTTCCCCAATCAGGACTGATTTAGACCCAGGACACCAGCTTCCACTCTAATAAGGGACTGATTTAGACCTGGGACATCAGGTTCCCCTGTAATCAGGGACTGATTTATATCTGGGACACTAGGTTCCCCTATTCCCTAATCAGGGACTGATTTAGACCAGGGGGCACCAGGTTCCCCTACTTAGGGACTACGATTTAGGACCGGGGACATCAGGACCCCTTCAATTAGGGACCTACATTTAGACCGGGGACATCTTGAGGTTCCCCTACTAATCAGGGACTGATTTAGATCTGGGACACCAGGTTCCCCTAATCAGGGACTGATTTAGACCGGACATCAGGTTCCCCTCTTGAATTAGGGACTGATTTAGATCTGGGACACCAGGTTCCCCAATCAGGGACTGATTTAGACCGGGGGAGACATCAGGTCAGGCAGAACAGAAACCAGCTGGTTTAGGACCTGGCAGGGTCAGAGTTGAATTGTTAGATTTGGACATTGACCAATTTATCCACCACTATGAATCACTATTCTGTGTTTTGTCCTTTGTTGTACATGGGACACATGGGATGGACCACAGGGACACAATAGGACACATGGGATGGACCACAGGGACACAATAGGACACATGGGATGGACCACAGGGACACATGGGATGGACCACAGGGACACAATAGGACACATGGGATGGACCACTAGGGACACAACAGGACACATGGGATGGACCACCACAACAGGACCCCTACTGGCCAGAGTGCCTAATATCCACTGGTCCATACAGGGAACTGTTAACTATCCACTATGGACAAACTCCATGTTTGCTCTATCCACTCTGGACAACTAATAGTATGATATCAACGTTATGGACATGATGAACTGATAAACAAACTAAAAACTATTTGAAAATAAATGTTGTTGATTGGTTAATGATAAAAGGCCTTATTTTCTATCAAGTCACAATAGGGCCTTGTTCACCTACTGACCAATGTTGTTGTTTGGTTAATGATAAAAGGCCTTATTTTCTATCCACTATGGACCACAAAGGGCCTTGTTAATATCTCATAATGTTGACAATTCAAATTGATTGGTTGTTTTGTCACTCTGCTAAAATGGCCTCCGGACCCTCTGTAAATGAAATGGTTTCTCCAAAACAAGAACGGGTCACTAACATGAACGCCCACGGTTGTCAATCTTAAATTGGTCATTTTAATCAGGACCACAAATGCCACCAGATTCCCTAGTCAGTGCACTACTATAGCACCCTATTCCAGAGTTATGGACCTATGTGCACTACTATAGCACCCTATTCCAGAGTTAGTGCACTACTATGGCTCCCTATTCTGACCAGTGCACTATTTTTTTTTTCGACCAGGAATATCCCACAGGGTTCTGGTCAGAGTTAATATCCACCACTTGCACTACGTAGGTAATAGGGTGGCATTTGGGACCACTTCACCACAGTTACATTTGTCACAGTGCTCAGGCGGAGGCCTTGATTGTAATGACCACCTACTTTGACCCACCACTAATGTCGGACCACTACTGACCAGAGTTAATATCCACTATGGACCACTACTGACCAGAGTGGACCACTACAAACCACTATGGACCCTACTGACCAGAGTTAATATCCACCACTATTCCACCACTATTGACCAGAGTTAATATCCACCACGTCAGAGGAACCACCACTACTGACCAGAGTTAATATCCATAATTATGGACCACTACTGACCAGAGTTAATATCCACCACTATGGACCACTACTGACCAGAGTTAATATCCTTTGTGTGGACCACTACTGACCAGAGTTAATATCCACTATGGACCACTACTGACCAGAGTTAATATCCACCACTATGTTGACCCCTACTGACCAGAGTTAACCACTATGGGCCACCAGAAATAACATCCCATGGAAACATACCCAGAGTTCAATCATCCACCACTAGGACCACTACTGACCAGAGTTAATATCCACTATGGACCACTACTGACCAGAGTTAATATCCACCACTATGGACCACTACTGACCAGAGTTAATATCCACTATGGACCACTACTGACCAGAGTTAATATCCACCACTATGGACCACTACTGACCAGAGTTAATATCCACCACTATGGACCCCTACTGACCAGAGTTAATATCCACTATGGACCACTACTGACCAGAGTTAATATCCACCACTATGGACCCCTACTGACCAGAGTTAATATCCACCACTATGGACCACTACTGACCAGAGTTAATATCCACCACTATGGACCACTACTGACCAGAGTTAATATCCACTATGGACCACTACTGACCAGAGTTAATATCCACTATGGACCACTACTGACCAGAGTTAATATCCACTATGGACCACTACTGACCAGAGTTAATATCCACTATGGACCCTACTGACCAGAGTTAATATCCACCACTATGGACCACTACTGACCAGAGTTAATATCCACTATGGACCACTACTGACCAGAGTTAATA
>NW_025745398.1:10000-12500 GCF_021184085.1 Oncorhynchus gorbuscha | reverse complement strand
CCTCCCTCCCCTAAACCAGGCTGTTGTAACATAGCCCCTCCCTGTACCCCCTCCCTCCCTCTCCCCTAAACCAGGCTGTTGTAACATAGCCCCTCCCTGTACCCCCTCCCTCCCCTAAACCAGGCTGTTGTAACATAGCCCCTCCCTGTACCCCCCTCCCTCCCCTAAACCAGGCTGTTGTAACATAGCCCCTCCCTGTACCCCCTCCCTCCCTAAACCAGGCTGTTGTAACATAGCCCCTCCCTGTACCCCTCCCTCCCTCCCCTAAACCAGGCTGTTGTAACATAGCCCCTCCCTGTACCCCCTCCCCTACCTCCCCTAAACCAGGCTGTTGTAACATAGCCCCTCCCTGTACCCCCTCCCTCCCTCCCCTAAACCAGGCTGTTGTAACATAGCCCCTCCCTGTACCCCCTCCCCTCCCTCCCCTAAACCAGGCTGTTGTAACATAGCCCCTCCCTGTACCCCACCTCCCCTAAACTCCCCTAAACAAGGCTGTTGTAACATAGCCCCTCCCTGTACCCCCTCCCCTCCCTCCCCTAAACAAGGCTGTTGTAACTAAATGTCTAATTTGCTGAGCCCCCTGCAGTGTTTCAGCTGTGATGTACCCTGGGTCCCGGTGGAGGGTTGTCAGAGTCCCCTCTGACAGCATTAAGCCCCGAAACAAATGGGTCTGATTTAAAACACACAACAAGGTGTTACACTGTCAAACTTCAGGGTTGTAAGTCATCGCTGAGCCCCCAGTGTTACACTGTCAACCTCAGGGAGAGTCACCTGACCAGCCCCAGATTGGGTCTGGCATTTAAAACAGCCTAGTGTTAGAGTGTAGAACGGCAGGGTAGCCTAGTGGTTAGAGTGTAGAGGCGGCAGGGTAGCCTAGTGGTTGGAGCGTTGGACTAGTAACCGGAAGGTTGTGATTTCAAATCCCCGAGCTGACAAGGTACTGATCTGTCGTTCTGCCCCTGAACAGGCAGTTAACCCACTGTTCCCAGGCCGTCATTGAAAATATGAACGTGTTCTTAACTGACTTGCCTGGTTAAATAAAGGTAAAATAAAAAATTAAGGAAGTTACATGTTTCATAGTGTTATAAAACATTCTAATGTTACTCAGAAAGGAACATATTTTCATTACATTTTACAACATATATATACAGTCTCTTTGAAAAGTGTTGAAAAACCTTTCCCACATTTTTTTACATTACAGCCTTATTTTAAAAATATTTATTTTTATCTACAGAAATCTACACACATTGCCCCACAATGACAAAGTGAAAACACAAATTTACAAATTTTTGCAAATGTATAAATAAACAACAGCAATAGCTTATTTACATAAGAATTCAGACCCTTTGTTATGAGACTCGAAATTGAGCTCAGGTGCATCCTGTTTCCATTGATCATCCTTGAGGTGTTTCTACAACTTGATTGGAGTCCACCTGTGGTAAATTTAATTGATTGGACATGATTTGGAAATGTACACACCTGTCTATATAAAGGTCTCACAGTTGACAGTGCAGGTCAGAGCAAAAACCAAGCCATAAGGTCAAAGGAAGTGTCTGTAGAGCGCAGAGACAGGATTGTGTCGAGGCACAGATCTTTGGCAGTGTACCAAAACATTTCTGCAGTATTGAAGGTCCCCAAGAACACAGTAGTTTCTATCATTCTTTAATGGAAGAAGTTTAGAATCACCAAGACTCTTCCTAGAGCTGCCCGCCTCCGGCCAAACTGAGCATTCAGGGAGAAGGGCCTTGGTCAGAGAGGTGATCAAAAACCCGATGGTCACTCTGACAGAGCTCCAGAGTTCATCTATGGAGATGGGAGAACCTACCAGAAGGACAACCATCTCTGCAGCATTCCACTAATAAGGCCTTTATGGTAGAGTGACCAGACGGAAGCCACTCCTCAGTAAAAGACACATGACAACCCACTTGGAGTTTCCCAACAGGCACCTAAAGACTCTCAGACAGTGAGAAACACGATTCTCTGGTCTGACGAAACCAAGATTGAACTATTTGGCTTGATAACCAAGCGTCACGTCTGGAGGAAACCTGGCAGCATCCCTATGGTGAAGCATAGTGGTGGCAGCATCATGCTATGGGGATATTTTTCAGAAGCAGGGACTGGGAGACTAGTCAGGATCGAGGGAAAGATAAACGGAACGAAGTACAGAGAGATCCTTGATGAAAACCTGCCCCAGAAGGCTCAGGACCTCAGACTGGGGCAAAGTTTCCAACAGGACAACAACCCTAAGCCCTCAGCCAAAACAACTCAGGAATCTCTGAATGTCCTTAAGTGGCCCAGCCAGAGCCCGGACTTGAACCTGATCGAACATCTCTAGTGAGAGCGAAAATAGCTGTGCAGCAACGCTCCTCATCCAACCTGACAGAGCTTGAGAGGATCTGCATAGAAGAATGGGAAAAACTTCACAAATACAGGTGTGCCAAGCTTGTAGCGTCATACCCAATACATCCTGAGGCTCTATTCACTGCCAAAGGCGCTTCAA
>NW_025745398.1:0-7500 GCF_021184085.1 Oncorhynchus gorbuscha | reverse complement strand
CCCCTCAGCAGCCTCCTCTGGTATATTATACCCTACATCCTCCCCTCAGCAGCCTCCTCTGGTATATTATACCCTACATCCTCCCCTCAGCAGCCTCCTCTGGTATATTATACCCTACATCCTCCCCTCAGCAGCCTCCTCTGGTATATTATACCCTACATCCTCCCCTCAGCAGCCTCCTCTGGTATATTATACCCTACATCCTCCCTTAGCAGCCTCCTCTGGTATATTATAGCAGCCTCCTCTGGTATATTATACCCTACATCCTCCCCTCAGCAGCCTCCTCTGGTATATTATACCCTACATCCTCCCCTCAGCAGCCTCCTCTGGTATATTATACCCTATCATCCCTCCCCTCATATTATACAGCCTCCTCTCCTCTGGTATATTATACCCTACATCCTCCCCCTCAGCAGCCTCCTCTGGTATATTATACCCTACATCCTCCCCTCAGCAGCCTCCTCTGGTATATTATACCCTACATCCTCCCCTCAGCAGCCTCCTCTGGTATATTATACCCTACATCCTCCCCTCAGCAGCCTCCTCTGGTATATTATACCCTACATCCTCCCCTCAGCAGCCTCCTCTGGTATATTATACCCTACATCCTCCCCTCAGCAGCCTCCTCTGGTATATTATACCCTACATCCTCCCCTCAGCAGCCTCCTCTGGTATATTATACCCTACATCCTCCTCAGCATCCCTCCCTCCCCTCAGCAGCCTCCTCTGGTATATTATACCCTACATCCTCCCCTCAGCAGCCTCCTCTGGTATATTATACCCTACATCCTCCCTCAGCAGCCTCCTCTGGTATATTATACCCTACATCCTCCCTCAGCAGCCTCCTCTGGTATATTATACCCTACATCCTCCCCTCAGCAGCCTCCTCTGGTATATTATACCCTACATCCTCCCCTCAGCAGCCTCCTCTGGTATATTATACCCTACATCCTCCCCTCAGCAGCCTCCTCTGGTATATTATACCCTACATCCTCCCCAGCAGCCTCAGCAGCCTCCTCTGGTATATTATACCCTACATCCTCCCCTCAGCAGCCTCCTCTGGTATATTATACCCTACATCCTCCCCTCAGCAGCCTCCTCTGGTATATTATACCCTACATCCTCCCCTCAGCAGCCTCCTCTGGTATATTATACCCTCCCCTCACATCCTCCCTCCCCTCAGCAGCCTCCTCTGGTATATTATACCCTACATCCTCCCCTCAGCAGCCTCCTCTGGTATATTATACCCTACAGTTACATAACATAATGAATCTGTTATTGTATTCTTTGAAGTACATTGTATTCTAATGGTACCTCCACAAACACAGCCACATTGCTATTTTTGCGATAGCAAATATGAAACGTATGTATTTGACTGTTAGAATGTTGACGACCAAAAGACTCCTCCCTCAGTCATTGGCTGGAAGGGGTTCCCTCGATGCCAGGCTTTTCTAGTTCATCACGCTGTGGTGTTGATGGCGGCGTGTGGGATCAGGACACACACATTCACACACACACACACACACACACACACACACACACACACACACACACACACACACACACACACACACACACACACACACACACACACACACACACACACACACACACACACACACACACACACACACACACACACACACACCAAAACAATATGCTCATTATGCGTCAATAAACCCACTAGCAAGGCTTAGTCTGATTTCTCTCTCTCTCTCTCTCTCTCTCTCTCTCTCTCTCTCTCTCTCTCTCTCTCTCTCTCTCTCTACATCCTCTCTCTCTTCTCTTTCTTTCTCTTCCTCTGTCTTGGTATATCTGTCTCTGTCTCTGTCTCTGTCTCTGTCTCTTTCTCTCTCTGTCTCTGTCTCTGTCTCTCTCTCTCTCTCTCTCTCTATCTATCACTCTCTTTCTCACTCTCTCTCACTCTCTCTCTCTCTCTCTCTCTCTCTCTCTCCCTCACTCTCGCTCTCTGTCTCTCTTCCCCTATTCTTTATCCAAGTAACTCCAGATTATCTATGACATAAAGCCAAGAGTCGGACTCTGGCTCACACACACATTCACTAATCGTATTAGTAGAAGAAGAACGATTCTCAGAATGCCAGTACAGTGGATGGTAATATAAAAGACTCTCATGGTCTCAGACCAGGCCAAAGCCAAACAATGACATGTATGTAGGCTTCATCCACCCTATTCCCTCCTTATATAGTGCACTCATTTTTCTTTTTTAACAGTGCTCTGGTCAAAAGTAGTGCATTATATAGGAAATAGGGTGCCATTTGGGACCCTTGAAAGTATTTTTTTGGGGTGGTTGGTGTGTCTGGAATAAGGATATATTGAGCTGGGCTGCTGGGGTATGCAGGGAGAGAGAGGACGTGACTGTGTTTAATTGTAGGGAGATAAAGGCCTGACTGTCAGGACTCGACTGTGTTTAACTGTAGGGAGATAAAGGCCTGACTGTCAGGACTCGACTGTGTTTAACTGTAGGGAGATAAAGGCCTGACTGTCAGGACGTGACTGTGTTTAACTGTAGGGAGATAAAGGCCTGACTGTCAGGACTTGACTGTGTTTAACTGTAGGGAGATAAAGGCCTGACTGTCAGGACTCGACTGTGTTTAACTGTAGGGAGATAAAGGACGTGACTGTGTTTAACTGTAGGGAGATAAAGGCCTGACTGTCAGGACTTGTCTGTGTTTAACTGTAGGGAGATAAAGGCCTGACTGTCAGGACTTGTCTGTGTTTAACTGTAGGGAGATAAAGGCCTGACTGTCAGGACTCGACTGTGTTTAACTGTAGGGAGATAAAGGACGTGACTGTGTTTAACTGTAGGGAGATAAAGGCCTGACTGTCAGGACGTGACTGTGTTTAACTGTAGGGAGATAAAGGCCTGACTGTCAGGACTCGACTGTGTTTAACTGTAGAGAGATAAAGGCCTGACTGTCAGGACTTGACTGTGTTTAACTGTAGGGAGATAAAGGCCTGACTGTCAGCTTAATGACAGTCTTACTGTAGCAGAGCAGCAGGGAGGAGATAACATCTGATGAATTGGGCCCTACTGAAAGGATGGGGTTTTAGCTGGGACTGGCCTGAGGGTTTGAGTGGTGAGAGGGAAGTACCAAGCCCGCAATTGAGAGATGCCATCTGATGAATTGGACTGGACTTTTTTCTTTGTGGTAGAGAGCAGCTGTTCTATAACGGTCTGGCTTCAAACAGGCTGCTGCTCGGCTTTTAAAGTGCCCCTCGTACAACCTTGCAGGGCGGGAAATAATGAATTGTAGAAAGGATTACCGCTACCCTTGTGTTATTAACGACCCTTCTACAGAGAATAAACTCTGAAACAGAACGGAGGGCTGGGGGTCGGAGGGCTGGGCGACGGAGGGCTGGGCCACGGAGGGCTGGGGGACGGAGCGCTGGGGGACGGAGGGCTGGGCGACGGAGGGCTGGGCGACGGAGGGCTGGGGGACGGAAGGCTGGGTGACGGAGGGCTGGGGGACGGAGGGCTGGGTGACGGAGGGCTGGGCGACGGAGGGAAGGGCGATGGAGGGCTGGACGACGGAGGGAAGGGTGACGGAGGGCTGGGGGACGGAGGGCTGGGCGACGGAGAGAAGGTCGACGGAGGGCTGGGCGACGGAGGGAAGGGCCACGGAGGGCTGGGTGACGGAGGGCTGGGGGACGGAGGGCTGGGCGACGGAGGGCTGGGCGACGGAGGGCTGGGGACGGAAGGCTGGGTGACGGAGGGCTGGGGGGACGGAGGGCTGGGTGACGGAGGGCTGGGTGACAGAGGGAAGGGCGATGGAGGGCTGGACGACGGAGGGAAGGGTGACGGAGGACTGGGGGACGGAGGGCTGGGCGACGGAGGGAAGGGCGACGGAGGGCTGGGCGACGGAGGGAAGGGTGACGGAGGGCTGGGTGACGGAGGGCTGGGGGACGGAGGGCTGGGTGACGGAGGGCTGGGCGACGGAGGGCTGGGGGACGGAGGGCTGGGCCACGGAGGGCTGGGGGACGGAGGGCTGGGCGACGGAGGGCTGGGGGCGGAGGGCTGGGGGACGGAGGGCTGGGCCACGGAGGGCTGGGGGACGGAGGGCTGGGCCACGGAGGGCTGGGAGGCGGAGGGCTGGGAGGCGGAGGGCTGGGAGACGGAGGGCTGGGGGACGGAGGGCTGGGGACGGAGGGCGAGGCACCTCAGAAAAGTACATCCCAAATCCCTATGGGCCCTGGTCTAATGTAGTGTACTATATAGGGAATACGGCTCTGGTCTAATGTAGTGCACTATATAGGGAATAGGGCCCTGGTCTAATGTAGTGCACTATATAGGGAATAGGGCCCTTGTCTAATGTAGTGCACTATATAGGGAATACGGCTCTGGTCTAATGTAGTGCACTATATAGGGAACAGGGCTCTGGTCTAAAGTAGTGCACTATATAGGGAATAGGGCCCTTGTCTAAAGTAGTGCACTATATAGGAATAGGGTGCCATTTGGAACACAACAAGTTTCCCCAAAGACACCTGGAGGTGACAGGAAATTGAATATTATCGTTAGCTAACACAGCTGAGGCCAACCTCGTTCACCTCACAGTGTGTTTCCCAAATTACACCCTATTCCCTACATGTATCCCAGGACCACAGTGTCTCCAGGGAGTAGTGTTTATATGTCCCCAACAAGGAGAGATGACACACACCCACACCAGCGTGGGCGGTGGTTCTGGTGAATAACTTCCATGATGAAGTGTGGGGCGGACGGGGCCCGGTTCTGGTGCCAAGACTGGCGCTGGTGGAGAGGGTGACCTTGACAGAGCTGCAGACCGTGACACAGCACGGGGACACCCACTGAGGGTGTGTGTGTGTGTGTGTGTGTGTGTGTGTGTGTGTGTGTGTGTGTGTGTGTGTGTGTGTGTGTGTGTGTGTGTGTGTGTGTGTGTGTGTGTGTGTGTGTGTGTGTGTGTGTGTGTGTGTGTGTGTGTGTGTGTGTGTGTGTGTGTGTGTGTGTGTGTGTGTGTGTGTGTGTGCCTGTGTGTGTGTGTGTGCATGCGTGCGTGCGTGCGTGTGTGTGTCTGCCAGCTCAGTAGTGTCACCGCAACACAGACAGACAGATAACTAATAGACTGACTCCATAGTCTCCACTGAGCTCAACAACGCAGACAGACAGATAACTAATAGACTGACTCCATAGTCTCCCCCGATCCCCACAACGCAGACAGACAGATAACTAATAGACTGACTCCCATAGTCTCCCCCGATCTCCACAACGCAGACAGACAGATAACTAATAGACTGACTCCCATAGTCTCCACTGAGCTCCACAACACAGACAGACAGATAACTAATAGACTGACTCTATAGTCTCACCCATCCCCACAACGCAGACAGACAGATAACTAATAGACTGACTCCCATAGTCTCCACAACTCAGACAGAAAGATAACTAATAGACTGACTCCCATAGTCTCCCCCAATCTCCACAACGCAGACAGACAGATAACTAATAGACTGACTCCATAGTCTCCACTGAGCTCCACAACGCAGACAGACAGATAACTAATAGACTGACTCCATAGTCTCCACTGAGCTCCACAACGCAGACAGACAAATAACTAATAGACTGACTCCCATAGTCTCCACTGAGCTCCACAACGCAGACAGACAGATAACTAATAGACTGACCCCCATAGTCTCCCCCGATCTCCACAACGCAGACAGACAGATAACTAATAGACTGACTCCATAGTCTCCCCCGATCTCCACAACGCAGACAGACAGATAACTAATAGACTGACTCCATAGTCTCCCCCCATCTCCACAACGCAGACAGACAGATAACTAATAGACTGACTCCATAGTCTCTCCCCATCTCCACAACGCAGACAGACAGATAACTAATAGACTGACTCCCATAGTCTCCACTGAGCTCCACAACGCAGACAGACAGATAACTAATAGACTGACTCCATAGTCTCCACTGAGCTCAACAACACAGACAGACAGATAACTAATAGACTGACTCCATAGTCTCCACTGAGCTCAACAACGCAGACAGACAGATAACTAATAGACTGACTCCATAGTCTCCACTGAGCTCCACAACGCAGACAGACAGATAACTAATAGACTGACTCCCATAGTCTCCACTGAGCTCCACAACGCAGACAGACAGATAACTAATAGACTGACTCCATAGTCTCCACTGAGCTCCACAACGCAGACAGACAGATAACTAATAGACTGACTCTATAGTCTCCACTGAGCTCAACAACACAGACAGATAACAGACACTGTGCTCCATAACTAATAGACTGACTCCATAGTCTCCACTGAGCTCAACAACGACAGACAGACAGATAACTAATAGACTGACTCCATAGTCTCCACTGTGCTCCACAACGCAGACAGACAGATAACTAATAGACTGACTCCCATAGTCTCCACTGAGCTCCACAACGCAGACAGACAGATAACCAATAGACTGACTCCTCCATAGTCTCCACTGAGCTCCACAACGCAGACAGACAGATAACTAATAGACTGACTCCATAGTCTCCACTGAACTCCACAACGCAGACAGACAGATAACTAATAGACTGAGCTCCACAACGCAGACAGACAGATAACTAATAGACTGACTCCATAGTCTCCCCGATCTCCACAACGCAGACAGACAGATAACTAATAGACTGACTCCATAGTCTCCCCCGATCTCCACAACGCAGACAGACAGATAACTAATAGACTGACTCCATAGTCTCCACTCCACAACGAGACAGACAGATAACTAATAGACTGACTCCAACTCTCTGAACATCCACAAACGCAGACAGACAGATAACTAATAGACTGACTCCCATAGTCTCCACTGAGCTCCACAACGCAGACAGACAGATAACTAATAGACTGACTCCATAGTCTCCACTGAACTCCAACAACGCAGACAGACAGATAACTAATAGACTGACTCCATAGTCTCCACTGAGCTCAACAACGCAGACAGACAGATAACTAATAGACTGACTCCATAGTCTCCACTGAACTCCACAACGCAGACAGACAGATAACTAATAGACTGGCTCCCATAGTCTCCACTGAGCTCCACAACGCAGACAGACAGATAACTAATAGACTGACTCCATAGTCTCCCCTGATCTCCACAACGCAGACAGACAGATAACTAATAGACTGATAGTCTCCACTGAGCTCCACAACGCAGACAGACAGATAACTAATAGACTGACTCCATAGTCTCCACTGAGCTCCACAACGCAGACAGACAGATAACTAATAGACTCTCCCACTGAGCTCCACAACGCAGACAGACAGATAACTAATAGACTGACTCCATAGTCTCCACTGAGCTCCACAACGCAGACAGACAGATAACTAATAGACTGACTCCATAGTCTCCACTGAGCTCCACAACGCAGACAGACAGATAACTAATAGACTGACTCCTCCACTGAGCTCCACAACGCAGACAGACAGATAACTAATAGACTGACTCTATAGTCTCCACTG
>NW_025745397.1:17500-25087 GCF_021184085.1 Oncorhynchus gorbuscha | reverse complement strand
ATGTCTGCCTACGGTGGCCTTTCTCAATAGCAAGGCTATGCTCTGAGTCTGTACATAGTCAAAGCTTTCCTTAATTTTGGGTCAGTCACAGTGGTCAGGTATTCTGCCGCTGTGTACTCTCTGTTTAGGGCCAAATAGCATTCTAGTTTGCTCTGTTTTTTTGTTAATTCTTCCAATGTGGACCAATGTCCAATGTGGACCAGGACCAGCTTTCTTAGGGGACACTTCTCCAGGTTCATTTCTCTGTAGGTGATGACTTTGTTATTGTCATGTTTTGTCTTATATTGTCATGTCTTGTCCTTGTGCTTTCCCTTCTGTTCGTTTCCCCCTGCTGGTCTTATTAGGTTCTTTCCCTCTTTCTATCCCTCTCTCTCCCCCTCCCTCTCTCCCTCTCTCGCTCTCTCTCTCTCTATCGTTCCGTTCCTGCTCCCAGCTGTTCCTCATTCTCCTAACTACCTCATTTACTCTTTTCACACCTGTCCCCTATTTTGCCCTCTGATTAGAGCCCCTATTTCTCCCCCTGTTTTCCGCTTCTGTCCTTGTCGGATCCTTGTATGATGTTCGCTGTTCTGTGTCCTTGTTACGCCCTGTCGTGTTTTACCTTCTTCAGATGCTGCGTGTGAGCAGGTGTCAGTGTCAGCTACGGCCGGTGCCTTCCCGAAACAACCTGCAGTCTGTGGTCGAGTCTCCAGTCATTCCTCTCTACTGACGAGTGGATTTCAGTTTTCCTGTTTTGTTTTCACCTTGATAATTTCCAGGATTATCACTTTTGTCTAGAACTGGAATAAAGACTCTGTTTTCGTTAAGTCGCTTTTGGGTCCTCATTCACCAGCATAACAGTTATGGAAGGTTTGGGAATCGCTTCCTTTTAGGTGGTTATAGAATTTAACGGCTCTTTTCTGGATTTTGATAATTAGTGGGTATTGGCCTAATTCTGCTCTGCATGCATTATTTGGTGTTCTACGTTGTGCACGGAGGTTATTTTTGCAGAATTCTGCGTGCAGAGTCTCAATTTGGTGTTTGTCCCATTTTGTGAAGTCTTGGTTGGTGAGCGGACCCCAGACCTCACAACCATAAAGGGCAATGGGCACTATGACTGATTCTCTCCTCTCTCTCTCTCTCTCTCTCTCTCTCTCTCTCTCTCTCTCTCTCTCTCTCTCTCTCTCTCTCTCTCTCTCTCTCTCTCTCTCTCTCTCTCTCTCTCTCTCTCTCTCGGGCTGGAAGAAAACACAGCAAATGAATGCAGGGAGAGACATCAGTGAATTAGCCTTTGCTAGTGTTTAACTGTTTCATCCGGAGGAGCGGACCTTCATCTGAGGCAGAGGAAGGGGATGAGGATAGACCAGCGGAGAGGCATACGTTAGTTAGAGCAGTTTCCACTTCAAAAGCTAGCTGCCGCTCTCGTGATGTGAATTTCAATAGTACAGAATGTTCTATCACAGAGAGAGGTTTGCTGCTGGAGTGAGACAGGCATTAACAGATCAAAACAGATAGTGAGTGGGTGGAAAAGTCTACTACGTTGTATAAAGATTGTGAATTTGTGTTAGCTACCTTAGTAAATGTGAGGTTAATTAAGACGGTCTTATCTTCCCGGTTTGATGGGTCAGTGATTTTACATTACCAGAGACATTGTGATAAAACTGGATCAGAACAAATAGGACAGCATGTAATATTTTGTGTCATAATCAGCTTATCTGGGCAGAGGCCAAGTGTCCAGCCAGACAAACAGGCCTGGATGTGAATGAATGTGTTCATGGCAGGGCTTGTAATGTTTCCTCTCTCTAAGTCTCTCCACGGGCCTGTGATGAGAGAGAGGGACTCAGATGACGGGACAGACCAGACACACGGTCTGTCTGCAGAACAGAATGAGGGAGGCTGCCAACCTCACTGCAGGACCATGGAAAATATGTGCCCCGAGTCCCCCTGCACGACATGTGCTGAATAATGGAGAACATGGACACTTATGTGGGTGAGAGATGGGTGAGAGATCTGAGAGTGATTGTGTGTCATTCTGGCTTGTAATTAGAATGTGTGGTGGGTGTGTTATGACTATGTAGTGGCAGCCTGGTAATGATGTTGTGACGTCACTCTCTAGGTCACTTGTGGTCGTCTGTGTTGAGATGCAGCCTTAGGCTCCCCCTGTCCCCTCACTCACACATCATCCACACATGCTCAGTGCTCTCCACACATACCTGGAGGCTCTACTCTCCTATCTTCTTCTCTCCTGTGGCTGGGCTGATGTGATGAACACTGTGTCCTTCCTGCTCAGAAAGAGAACAGTGAGTGAATACCTACCTAGCTCCCCTCAGCAGCTGCCTCATCTACCTGGCTGTCTGGCTACTGCCCACTCTAATGTATTGACCCGCTGGCACAATGATTGAGTCCACCTGAGCTGGGGAACTGTGAACACTGAAGAATGAAGATAGATCAGTGGTGTGTATTGGTTATGTGAATACCGGAGATGTTTACTGTGCACAGATAAATGATCTGAAATTGGAGGCGAGTGTTACCATGTGAACAGACTAGAGGTTGACCGATTATGATTTTTCAACGCCGATAACGATTATTGGAGGACCAAAAAAGCAGATACTGATTAATCAGACGATTTCTATATTTTATTTGTAATAATGACAATTACAACAATACTGAATGAACACTTATTTGAACTTAATATAATACATCAATAAAATCAATTTAGCCTCAAGTAAATAATGAAACATGTTCAATTTGGTTTAAATAATGCAAAAACAAAGTGTTGGAGAAGAAAGTAAAACTGCAATATGTGCTATGTAAGAAAGTTAAGGTTTCAGTTCCTTGTTTAGAACATGAGAACATATGAAAGCTGGTGGTTCCTTTTAACATGAGTCTTCAGTATTCCCAGGTAAGAAGTTTTAGGTTGTAGTTATTATAGGAATTATAGGACTATTTCCCTCTATACCATTTGTATTTCATTAACCTTTGACTATTAGATGTTCTTATAGGCACTTTAGTATTGCCAGTGTAACAGTATAGCTTCCGTCCCTCTCCTCGCTCCTCCCTGAGCTCGAACCAGCAACACAACGACAACAGCCCCCATCGAAGCAGCGTTACCCATGCAGAGCAAGGGGAACAACTACTAGAAGGCTCAAAGCGAGTGAAGTTTGAAACGCTGTTAGCGCGCGCTAACTAGCGAGCCATTTCACTTCGGTTACACCAGCCTCATCTCGGAAGTTGATAGGCTTGAAGTCACAAACAGCTCAATGCTTGATGCACAACGAAGAGCTGCTGGCAAAACGCACAAAAGTGCTGTTTGAATGAATGTGTCATGTTTTGTCATTTATTATCTTGTCTTGTCCCTGTGCTTCCCATTCTATTCGTTTCCCTCTGCTGGTCTTATTAGGTTCTTTCCCTCTTTCTATCCCTCTCTCTCCCCCTCCCTCTCTCACTCTCTCGCTCTCTCTTCTCTCTATCGTTCCGTTCCTGCTCCCAGCTGTTCCTATTCCCCTAATCATCATTTAGTCTTCCCACACCTGTTCCCGATCCTTTTCCCTGATTAGAGTCCCTATTTCACTCCTTGTTTCCCGTACCTGCCCTGTCGGATCCTCATTTATAATTCACCGTGCTGTGTCAATGTTTTGCCCTGTCGTGTCGTGTTTCCCTCAGATGCTGCGTGGTGAGCAGGTGTCTGAGTCTGCTAGGTTCAAGTGCCTTCCCGAGGCAACCTGCAGTTCTCGATCAAGTCTCCAGTCTGTTCTTGTCTTTACGTGTAGTATTATGCTTTTTGTTTTGTAAAGTTTATTCTGGATTAAATACTCTGTTTTCGCCAAGTCGCTTTTGGGTCCTCATTCACCCGCATGACAGAAGGATCCGACCAAGGAATGGACCCAGCGACTACAGACGCTCGTAACACTGCCGTCGAGATCCAAGGAGCCATGCTCGGCAGACACGAGCAGGAATTGTCTGCTGCTCGCCATGCCGTGGAGAGCCTGGCCGCTCAGGTTTCCGACCTCTCTGGACAGTTCCAGAGTCTTCGTCTCGTGCCACCTGTTACTTCCTGGCCTGCCGAGCCTCCAGAACCTAGGGTTAATAACCCACCTTGCTACTCCGGGCAGCCCACTGAGTGCCGCTCCTTTCTCACCCAGTGTGAGATTGTGTTCTCTCTCCAACCCAACACATACTCTAGAGAGAGAGCTCGGGTTGCTTACGTCATTTCACTCCTTACTGGCCGGGCCCGAGAGTGGGGCACAGCTATCTGGGAGGCAAGGGCTGATTGTTCTAACAATTACCAAAACTTTAAAGAGGAGATGATTCGGGTTTTTGACCGTTCAGTTTTTGGTGGGGAGGCTTCTAGGGTCCTGGCTTCCCTATGCCAAGGTGATCGATCCATAACGGATTACTCTATAGAGTTTCGTACTCTTGCTGCCTCTAGTGACTGGAACGAGCCGGCGCTGCTCGCTCGTTTTCTGGAGGGACTCCACACAGTGGTCAAAGATGAGATTCTCTCTCGGGAGGTTCCTTCCAGTGTGGACTCTTTGATTGCTCTCGCCATCCGCATAGAACGACGGGTAGATCTTCGTCACCAGGCTCGTGGAAGAGAGCTCGCATCAACGGTGTTTCCCTGCTCCGCATCGCAACCATCTCCCTCCTCTGGCTCTGAGACTGAGCCCATGCAGCTGGGAGGGATTCGCATCTCGACTAAGGAGAGGGAACGGAGGATCACCAACCGCCTGTGCCTCTATTGCGGATTTGATGGACATTTTGTTAATTCATGTCCAGTAAGAGGCCAGAGCCCATCAGTAAGCGGAGGGCTACTGGTGAGCGCTACTACTCAGGTCTCTTCATCTAGATCTTGTACTACTATGTCGGTCCATCTACGCTGGACCGGTTCGGGTGCTACATGCAGTGCCTTGATTGACTCTGGGGCTGAGGGTTGTTTCATGGACGAAGCATGGGTTCGGAAACATAACATTCCTTTCAGACAGTTAGACAAGCCTACGCCCATGTTTGCCTTAGATGGTAGTCATCTTCCCAGTATCAGATTTGAGACACTACCTTTAACTCTCACAGTATCTGGTAACCACAGTGAGACTATTTCTTTTTTGATTTTTCGTTCACCTTTCACACCTGTTGTTTTGGGTCATCCCTGGCTAGTATGTCATAATCCTTCTATTAATTGGTCTTGTAATTCTATCCTATCCTGGAACGTATCTTGTCATGTGAAGTGCTTAATGTCTGCCATCCCTCCCATTTCTTCTGTCCCCACTTCTCAGGAGGAACCTGGCGATTTGACAGGAGTGCCGGAGGAATATCATGATCTGCGCACGGTCTTCAGTCGGTCCCGAGCCAACTCCCTTCCTCCTCACCGGTCGTATGATTGTAGTATTGATCTCCTTCCGGGGACCACTCCTCCTCGGGGTAGACTATACTCTCTGTCGGCTCCCGAACGTAAGGCTCTCGAGGATTATTTATCTGTGTCTCTTGACGCCGGTACCATAGTGCCTTCTTCCTCTCCGGCCGGGGCGGGGTTCTTTTTGTTAAGAAGAAGGACGGTACTCTGCGCCCCTGCGTGGATTATCGAGGGCTGAATGACATAACGGTTAAGAATCGTTATCCGCTTCCCCTTATGTCATCAGCCTTCGAGATTCTGCAGGGAGCCAGGTGCTTTACTAAGTTGGACCTTCGTAACGCTTACCATCTCGTGCGCATCAGAGAGGGGGACGAGTGGAAAACGGCGTTTAACACTCCGTTAGGGCATTTTGAGTACCGGGTTCTGCCGTTTGGTCTCGCCAATGCGCCAGCTGTTTTTCAGGCATTAGTTAATGATGTTCTGAGAGACATGCTGAACATCTTTGTTTTTGTCTATCTTGACGATATCCTGATTTTTTCACCGTCACTCGAGATTCATGTTCAGCACGTTCGACGTGTTCTACAGCGCCTTTTAGAGAATTGTCTCTACGTAAAGGCTGAGAAGTGCTCTTTTCATGTCTCCTCCGTTACTTTTCTCGGTTCCGTTATTTCCGCTGAAGGCATTCAGATGGATTCCGCTAAGGTCCAAGCTGTCAGTGATTGGCCCGTTCCAAGGTCACGTGTCGAGTTGCAGCGCTTTTTAGGTTTCGCTAATTTCTATCGGCGTTTCATTCGTAATTTCGGTCAAGTTGCTGCCCCTCTCACAGCTCTTACTTCTGTCAAGACGTGTTTTAAGTGGTCCGGTTCCGCCCAGGGAGCTTTTGATCTTCTAAAAGAACGTTTTACGTCCGCTCCTATCCTCGTTACTCCTGACGTCACTAGACAATTCATTGTCGAGGTTGACGCTTCAGAGGTAGGCGTGGGAGCCATTCTATCCCAGCGCTTCCAGTCTGACGATAAGGTTCATCCTTGCGCTTATTTTTCTCATCGCCTGTCGCCATCTGAGCGCAACTATGATGTGGGTAACCGTGAACTGCTCGCCATCCGCTTAGCCCTAGGCGAATGGCGACAGTGGTTGGAGGGGGCGACCGTTCCTTTTGTCGTTTGGACAGACCATAAGAACCTTGAGTACATCCGTTCTGCCAAACGACTTAATGCCCGTCAAGCTCGTTGGGCGTTGTTTTTCGCTCGTTTCGAGTTTGTGATTTCTTACCGTCCGGGTAGCAAGAACACCAAGCCTGATGCCTTATCCCGTCTGTTTAGTTCTTCTGTGGCTTCTACTGATCCCGAGGGGATTCTTCCTTATGGGCGTGTTGTCGGGTTGACAGTCTGGGGAATTGAAAGACAGGTTAAGCAAGCACTCACGCACACTGCGTCGCCGCGCGCTTGTCCTAGTAACCTCCTTTTCGTTCCTGTTTCCACTCGTCTGGCTGTTCTTCAGTAGGCTCACTCTGCCAAGTTAGCTGGTCATCCCGGTGTTCGAGGCACTCTTGCGTCTATTCGCCAGCGCTTTTGGTGGCCGACTCAGGAGCGTGACACGCGCCGTTTCGTGGCTGCTTGTTCGGACTGCGCGCAGACTAAGTCGGGTAACTCTCCTCCTGCCGGTCGTCTCAGACCGCTCCCATTCCTTCTCGACCATGGTCTCACATCGTCCTAGACTTCATTACCGGTCTGCCTTTGTCTGCGGGGAAGACTGTGATTCTTACGGTTGTCGATAGGTTCTCTAAGGCGGCACATTTCATTCCCCTCGCTAAACTTCCTTCCGCTAAGGAGACGGCACAAATCATTATCGAGAATGTGTTCAGAATTCATGGCCTCCCGTTAGACGCCGTTTCAGACAGAGGTCCGCAATTCACGTCACAGTTTTGGAGGGAGTTCTGTCGTTTGATTGGTGCGTCCGTCAGTCTCTCTTCCGGGTTTCATCCCCAGTCTAACGGTCAAGCAGAGAGGGCCAATCAGACGATTGGTCGCATACTACGCAGCCTTTCTTTCAGAAACCCTGCGTCTTGGGCAGAACAGCTCCCCTGGGCAGAATACGCTCACAACTCGCTTCCTTCGTCTGCTACCGGGTTATCTCCGTTTCAGAGTAGTCTGGGTTATCAGCCTCCTCTATTCTCTTCCCAGCTTGCCGAGTCCAGCGTTCCCTCCGCTCAAGCGTTTGTCCAACGTTGTGAGCGCACCTGGAGGAGGGTGAGGTCTGCA
>NW_025745397.1:0-2500 GCF_021184085.1 Oncorhynchus gorbuscha | reverse complement strand
ATTAGAAGGTAATGTTATGCTGCAGAAAAATATTGTTGTAGAAGGTAAGGATGTATCTGAAGAGCCAGTTCCTCAGACTGGTGAGCAGGTGCCCAGTATGAGTGCTGGGGTAAAGGAGGGGTTCATGTGGAGCTAGGCTCCCAGGGAGTGGAGGAGATGCCCACTACGAGTGCTGGGGTTCATGTTGAGCTAGGCTCCCAGGTAGTGGAGGAGTTGTCCATTATGAGTAATGAGGTACAAGAGGGTTTTCATGTGGAGCTAAGTTCCCAGGTAGTGGAGGAGATTCCCACTATGAGTGCTGGGGTTCATGTGGAGCTAGGCTCCCAGTTAATGGAGGAGATGCCCACTATGAGTAGTGATGTTCAGGTGGGGCTAGGCTCCCAGTTAATGGAGGAGATGCCCACTATGAGTAGTGATGTTCAGGTGGGGCTAGTCTCCCAGGTAGTGGAGGAGATGCTTGGTACGAGTGATGAGGTGCAAGTGGGGAGTGTTGAAAGGGATGTGGTAGAGGGGAGTCAGTTGTCTGTGGTCTCAGCTGAGGAGGATCAAGAGAAGGATATGGATGTCGCTTTGGAAATGACAGCTGATGGTGAGGACTCAGTTTATGATCTAGAGGAGGTAAATGAGTTTCTGGATCAGACTTTTGGGAAATCTGTCAAATTGGCAGATTATTTTGATGTTGATAAGTTTGTGAGGTCTGCTGTGATGTTGCAAAAGACGGTGGGGTTAGACCAGCTGAGTGAGAAGAAGCGGTTTCGCTTGAGGAAATTTATTACTGCTGTTGCAGCAGCAAAAGGTGGTGGGAAACGTGTTCAGGTTAAGAGAAGAAAAAGAATAATGATGATGATCATGCTTCATAGGGTGTCTTTTTTCTCTTTGGTTTCTCTGTGGGCTCTTCTGCTTTTCTCTTCTTTTTCTATATGGAAGTACTAAGGGTAGGTTCTCTTAATATGAATGGGGGAAGGGACAGGAATAAGAGGGCTTGGGTATTAGAAGTAATAAAACAGAAAAGGCTTAATGTAGTTTTTCTACAGGAGACACATAGTGATGAGGAAAATGAGGTTGACTGGGGTATGTGGTGGGAGGGGCAGCATGTACTCAGTCATGGTACTAATTTCAGTACTGGGGTGGCCATCTTGTTTTCCTCAGGCTTAGGGGTGACTGTGGTATCTACAACAGAGATTGTCAAGGGTCGGGTTTTATTGGTCAAGGTGGATGTTATGGGCTTTTTGTTTGTTTTGTTGAATGTTTATGCTCCTAATGAGGGTACAGAACGTATTGCTGTTTTTGATCAAATAAAGGAAACCTTAAGACAGTGTGATCAAGAGGGTGTATGGTTTTAGGGGGTGACTGGAATTGTACAGTGGATTTTACTGTTGATCGCACCGCTGAAGAACCTCACCTGCGGTCAGCCACTTGCCTGTCTGGCCTATTAAATGAGTTTGAACTTTCTGATGTGTGGAGAGTAAGGAATGCCAAAGTTAGGCAGTACACATGGCTAAAAAATTAATGAAGGTTGTGTCAGTGCAGCAAGGTTAGACAGGTTGTATGTATCTGAGCAATACTGTAGTAGGGTGGGAAAGTGTGTCATTACTCCTGTGGGTTTCTCTGATCATCATATTGTTTCTGTTGATATTCATTTGTCCTGTCCACGAAGGTCATCACCTTACTGGTATTTTAATGTTAAATTGTTACATGATGTCATGTTTTGCGACAGGTTTGTGTTGTTTTGGGAAAAATGGAGGGTTATAAAGGGGAATTTTGAGTCCTTGAGACAATGGTGGGAGGTTGGGAAGGCCCAAATACGAGTATTTTGTCAACAGTATACGGCTCTGTCTCAAATTGTAGTTAAAGAGACTATCAAGGCCCTTGAACAGGACATCAACTCTATTGAATTGAAGCTGCTCACTCAGAACGACCCTGGACTAGTCATGAACTTACAGGACAAGAGACATGAACTAAGGTCGTTTCTGCATGAAAGAGTGAAGGGTGCCTTGATTAGGTCTCGTTTCGCTTCCCTCAAGGATATGGATGCTCCTAGTGCTTTTTTTTTTAACCTAGGGCAGTCGACGTTTCAACGTAAACAGATGGTCTGCCTTCGTCTCCCTGATGGGAAAGTGACTACGGATGATATTGAAATGCGTCAACATGCCGTGGATTTTTACTCGGCCCTCTATAAGGCGGAGGATTGTGACTCTCTGTGTACTGAACAGTTGTTAAATGGTCTTCCTCAATTGGGACCTGAGCAGAGAGTCGCATTGGATGCTGATATTACACTGCAGGAGCTGTCCACAGCAGTTATGCAGCTCTCATCAGGCCGAGCCCCTGGTATCGATGGTTTACCATCTGAGTTCTATAAGCACTTTTGGGGGTCTATTGGGAGGATTTTTATGGAGTGCTGTGTGAATCTTTTCATGAGGGTTCTCTTCCTGTATCCTGTCAACGTGCGGTGCTTTCATTGTTGCCAAAAAGGGGATTTGGCTCTCATAAAAAATTGGAG
>NW_025745396.1:0-25097 GCF_021184085.1 Oncorhynchus gorbuscha | reverse complement strand
ATACCACTTACTACTATTATACTACCAACTACTACTATACTACTAACTACTACTATACTACTAACTACTACTAATAGTAACACTTGTCCTACTGTCTGATCACAGATTGGAGGGAGAGTTGTCACATAGCCTACTGTCTGATCACAGAGGAGGGAGAGTTGTCACTTAGCCTACTGTCTGATCACTGCGGGAGGGAGAGCTGTCACTTAGCCTACTGTCTGATCACAGAGGAGGGAGAGTTGTCACTTAGCCTACTGTCTGATCACAAAAGGATGGAGAGCTGTCACTTAGCCTACTGTCTGATCATAGAGGGAGGGAGATCTGTCCCTTAGCCTACTGTCTGATCACAGAGGAGGGAGAGTTGTCACTTAGCCTACTGTTTGATCACAGAGGGAGGGAGAGCTGTCACTTAGCCTACTGTTTGATCACAGATTGGAGGGACAGCTGTCACTTAGCCTACTGTCTGATCATAGAGGGAGGGAGAGCTGTCCCTCAGGCTACTTTCTGATCACTGCAGGAGGGAGAGCTGTCCCTTAGCCTAATGTCTGATCACAGATTGGCAGGAGAGCTGTCACTTAGCCTACTGTTTGATCACAGATTAGAGGGAGAGCTGTCACTTAGCCTACTGTCTGATCATATAGCGAGGGAGAGCTGTCCCTTAGCCTACTGTCTGATCACAGAGGAGGGAGAGTTGTCACTTAGCCTACTGTCTGATCACAGAGGGAGGGAGAGCTGTCACTTAGCCTACTGTCTGACCACAGAGGGAGGGAGAGCTGTCCTTTAGCCTACTGTCTGACCACAGAGGGAGGGTGAGCTGTCCCTCAGGCTACTGTCTGATCACTGCAGGAGGGAGAGCTGTCGCTTAGCCTAATGTCTGATCACAGATTGGCAGGAGAGCTGTCACTTAGCCTACTGTCTGATCATAGAGGGAGGGAGAGCTGTCCCTTAGCCTACTGTTTGATTTACATTTACATTTAAGTCATTTAGCAGACGCTCTCACAGATTGGAGGGACAGCTGTCACTTAGCCTACTGTCTGATCATAGAGGGAGGGAGAGCTGTCCCTTAGCCTACTGTCTGATCACAGAGGAGGGAGAGTTGTCACTTAGCCTACTGTCTGATCACTGCAGGAGGGAGAGCTGTCACTTAGCCTACTGTCTGATCACTGCGGGAGGGAGAGCTGTCACCTAGCCTACTGTTTGATCACAGAGCGAGGGAGAGCTGTCACTTAGCCTACTGTTTCATCACAGAGTGAGGGAGAGCTGTCACTTAGCCTACTGTTTGATCACAGAGGGAGGGAGTGCTGTCACTTGGCCTACTGTTTGATCACAGATTGGAGGGAGAGCTGTCACTTAGCCTACTGTCTGAGCATAGAGGGAGGGAGAGCTGTCCCTCAGGCTACTGTCTGATCACTGCAGGAGGGAGAGCTGTCCCTTAGCCTAATGTCTGATCACAGATTGGCAGGAGAGCTGTCACTTAGCCTACTGTCTGATCATAGAGGGAGGGAGAGCTGTCCCTTAGCCTACTATCTGATCACAGAGGAGGGAGAGTTGTCACTTAGCCTACTGTCTGATCACAGAGGGAGGGAGAGCTGTCACTTAGCCTACTGTCTGACCACAGAGGGAGGGAGAGCTGTCCTTTAGCCTACTGTCTGATCACAGAGGGAGGGAGAGCTGTCCCTTAGCCTACTGTCTGATCACAGAGGAGGGAGAGTTGTCACTTAGCCTACTGTCTGATCACAAAAGGATGGAGAGCTGTCACTTAGCCTACTGTCTGATCATAGAGGGAGGGAGAGCTGTCCCTTAGCCTACTGTCTGATCACAGAGGAGGGAGAGTTGTCACTTAGCCTACTGTTTGATCACAGAGGGAGGGAGAGCTGTCACTTAGCCTACTGTTTGATCACAGATTGGAGGGACAGCTGTCACTTAGCCTACTGTCTGATCATAGAGGGAGGGAGAGCTGTCCCTCAGGCTACTTTCTGATCACTGCAGGAGGGAGAGCTGTCCCTTAGCCTAATGTCTGATCACAGATTGGCAGGAGAGCTGTCACTTAGCCTACTGTTTGATCACAGATTGGAGGGAGAGCTGTCACTTAGCCTACTGTCTGATCATATAGCGAGGGAGAGCTGTCCCTTAGCCTACTGTCTGATCACAGAGGAGGGAGAGTTGTCACTTAGCCTACTGTCTGATCACAGAGGGAGGGAGAGCTGTCACTTAGCCTACTGTCTGACCACAGAGGGAGGGAGAGCTGTCACTTAGCCTACTGTCTGACCACAGAGGGAGGGTGAGCTGTCCCTCAGGCTACTGTCTGATCACTGCAGGAGGGAGAGCTGTCGCTTAGCCTAATGTCTGATCACAGATTGGCAGGAGATCTGTCACTTAGCCTACTGTCTGATCATAGAGGGAGGGAGAGCTGTCCCTTAGCCTACTGTCTGATCACAGAGGAGGGAGAGTTGTCACTTAGCCTACTGTCTGATCACTGCAGGAGGGAGAGCTGTCACTTAGCCTACTGTCTGATCACTGCGGGAGGGAGAGCTGTCACCTAGCCTACTGTTTGATCACAGAGCGAGGGAGAGCTGTCACTTAGCCTACTGTTTCATCACAGAGTGAGGGAGAGCTGTCACTTAGCCTACTGTTTGATCACAGATTGGAGGGAGAGCTGTCACTTAACCTATTGTCTGACCACAGAGGGAGGGAGAGCTGTCCTTTAGCCTACTGTCTGATCACAGAGGGAGGGAGTGCTGTCACATAGCCTACTGTTTGATCACAGATTGGAGGGAGAGCTGTCACTTAGCCTACTGTCTGAGCATAGAGGGAGGGAGAGCTGTCCCTCAGGCTACTGTCTGATCACTGCAGGAGGGAGAGCTGTCCCTTAGCCTAATGTCTGATCACAGATTGGCAGGAGAGCTGTCACTTAGCCTACTGTCTGATCACAGATTAGAGGGAGAGCTTTCACTTAGCCTACTGCCTGATCACAAAGGGAGGGAGAGCTGTCACTTAGCCTACTGTCTGATCACAAAAGGAGGGAGAGCTGTCACATAGCCTACTGTCTGATCACAGAGGGAGGGAGAACTGTCACTTAGCCTACTGTCTGATCACAGATTGGAGGGAGAGCTGTCACTTAGCTTCCAGTCTGATCACAGATTGGAGGGAGAGCTGTCACTTGTCCTACTGTCTGATCACAGATTAGAGGGAGAGCTGTCACTTAGCCTACTGTCTGATCACAGAGGAAGGGAGAGCTTTCACTTAGCCTACTGGCTGATCACTGCGGGAGGGAGAGCTGTCACTTAGCCTACTGTCTGATCACTGCTGGAGGGAGAGCTGTCCCTTAGCCTACTGTCTGATCACTGCGGGAGGGATAGCTGTCACTTAGCCTACTGTCTGATCACTGCTGGAGGGAGAGCTGTCCCTTAGCCTACTGTTTGATCACAGAGGGAGGGAGAGCTGTCACTTAGCCTACTGTCTGATCATAGAGGGAGGGAGAGCTGTCCCTCAGGCTACTGTCTGATCACTGCAGGAGGGAGAGCTGTCCCTTAGCCTAATGTCTGATCACAGATTGGCAGGAGAGCTGTCACTTAGCCTACTGTTTGATCACAGATTAGAGGGAGAGCTGTCACTTAGCCTACTGTCTGATCATATAGCGAGGGAGAGCTGTCCCTTAGCCTACTGTCTGATCACAGAGGAGGGAGAGTTGTCACTTAGCCTACTGTCTGATCACTGCAGGAGGGAGAGCTGTCGCTTAGCCTAATGTCTGATCACAGATTGGCAGGAGAGCTGTCACTTAGCCTACTGTCTGATCATAGAGGGAGGGAGAGCTGTCCCTTAGCCTACTGTCTGATCACAGAGGGAGGGAGAGCTGTCACTTAGCCTACTGTTTGATTTACATTTACATTTAAGTCATTTAGCAGACGCTCTCACAGATTGGAGGGACAGCTGTCACTTAGCCTACTGTCTGATCATAGAGGGAGGGAGAGCTGTCCCTTAGCCTACTGTCTGATCACAGAGGAGGAGAGTTGTCACTTAGCCTACTGTCTGATCACTGCAGGAGGGAGAGCTGTCACTTAGCCTACTGTCTGATCACTGCGGGAGGGAGAGCTGTCACCTAGCCTACTGTTTGATCACAGCTTGGAGGGAGAGCTGTCACTTGTCCTACTGTCTGATCACAGATTAGAGGGAGAGCTGTCACTTAGCCTACTGTCTGATCACAGAGGAAGGGAGAGCTTTCACTTAGCCTACTGTCTGATCACTGCGGGAGGGAGAGCTGTCACTTAGCCTACTGTTTGATCACAGAAGAGGGAGAGCTGTCCCTCAGCCTACTGTCTGATCACTGCGGGAGGGAGAGCTGTCACTTAGCCTACTGTCTGATCACTGCGAGGGGGAGAGCTGTCACTTAGCCTACTGTTTGATCGCAGAGGGAGGGATAGCTGTCACTTAGTCTACTGTCTGATCACTGCGGGAGGGAGAGCTGTCCCTTAGCCTACTGTCTGATCACTGCGGGAGGGAGAGCTGTCCCTTAGCCTACTGTCTGATCACTGCGGGAGGGAGAGCTGTCACTTAGTCTACTGTCTGATCACTGCGGGAGGGAGAGCTGTCACTTAGCCTACTGTTTGATTTACATTTACATTTAAGTCATTTAGCAGACGCTCTCACAGATTGGAGGGACAGCTGTCACTTAGCCTACTGTCTGATCATAGAGGGAGGGAGAGCTGTCCCTTAGCCTACTGTCTGATCACAGAGGAGGGAGAGTTGTCACTTAGCCTACTGTCTGATCACTGCAGGAGGGAGAGCTGTCACTTAGCCTACTGTCTGATCACTGCGGGAGGGAGAGCTGTCACCTAGCCTACTGTTTGATCACAGAGCGAGGGAGAGCTGTCACTTAGCCTACTGTTTCATCACAGAGTGAGGGAGAGCTGTCACTTAGCCTACTGTTTGATCACAGATTGGAGGGAGAGCTGTCACTTAACCTATTGTCTGACCACAGAGGGAGGGAGAGCTGTCCTTTAGCCTACTGTCTGATCACAGAGGGAGGGAGTGCTGTCACTTGGCCTACTGTTTGATCACAGATTGGAGGGAGAGCTGTCACTTAGCCTACTGTCTGAGCATAGAGGGAGGGAGAGCTGTCCCTCAGGCTACTGTCTGATCACTGCAGGAGGGAGAGCTGTCCCTTAGCCTAATGTCTGATCACAGATTGGCAGGAGAGCTGTCACTTAGCCTACTGTCTGATCACAGATTAGAGGGAGAGCTTTCACTTAGCCTACTGCCTGATCACAAAGGGAGGGAGAGCTGTCACTTAGCCTACTGTCTGATCACAAAAGGAGGGAGAGCTGTCACATAGCCTACTGTCTGATCACAGAGGGAGGGAGAACTGTCACTTAGCCTACTGTCTGATCACAGATTGGAGGGAGAGCTGTCACTTAGCTTCCAGTCTGATCACAGATTGGAGGGAGAGCTGTCACTTGTCCTACTGTCTGATCACAGATTAGAGGGAGAGCTGTCACTTAGCCTACTGTCTGATCACAGAGGAAGGGAGAGCTTTCACTTAGCCTACTGGCTGATCACTGCGGGAGGGAGAGCTGTCACTTAGCCTACTGTCTGATCACTGCTGGAGGGAGAGCTGTCCCTTAGCCTACTGTCTGATCACTGCGGGAGGGATAGCTGTCACTTAGCCTACTGTCTGATCACTGCTGGAGGGAGAGCTGTCCCTTAGCCTACTGTCTGATCACAGAGGAGGGAGAGTTGTCACTTAGCCTACTGTTTGATCACAGAGGGAGGGAGAGCTGTCACTTAGCCTACTGTCTGATCATAGAGGGAGGGAGAGCTGTCCCTCAGGCTACTGTCTGATCACTGCAGGAGGGAGAGCTGTCCCTTAGCCTAATGTCTGATCACAGATTGGCAGGAGAGCTGTCACTTAGCCTACTGTTTGATCACAGATTAGAGGGAGAGCTGTCACTTAGCCTACTGTCTGATCATATAGCGAGGGAGAGCTGTCCCTTAGCCTACTGTCTGATCACAGAGGAGGGAGAGTTGTCACTTAGCCTACTGTCTGATCACTGCAGGAGGGAGAGCTGTCGCTTAGCCTAATGTCTGATCACAGATTGGCAGGAGAGCTGTCACTTAGCCTACTGTCTGATCATAGAGGGAGGGAGAGCTGTCCCTTAGCCTACTGTCTGATCACAGAGGGAGGGAGAGCTGTCACTTAGCCTACTGTTTGATTTACATTTACATTTAAGTCATTTAGCAGACGCTCTCACAGATTGGAGGGACAGCTGTCACTTAGCCTACTGTCTGATCATAGAGGGAGGGAGAGCTGTCCCTTAGCCTACTGTCTGATCACAGAGGAGGGAGAGTTGTCACTTAGCCTACTGTCTGATCACTGCAGGAGGGAGAGCTGTCACTTAGCCTACTGTCTGATCACTGCGGGAGGGAGAGCTGTCACCTAGCCTACTGTTTGATCACAGATTGGAGGGAGAGCTGTCACTTGTCCTACTGTCTGATCACAGATTAGAGGGAGAGCTGTCACTTAGCCTACTGTCTGATCACAGAGGAAGGGAGAGCTTTCACTTAGCCTACTGTCTGATCACTGCGGGAGGGAGAGCTGTCACTTAGCCTACTGTTTGATCACAGAAGAGGGAGAGCTGTCCCTCAGCCTACTGTCTGATCACTGCGGGAGGGAGAGCTGTCACTTAGCCTACTGTCTGATCACTGCGAGGGGGAGAGCTGTCACTTAGCCTACTGTTTGATCGCAGAGGGAGGGATAGCTGTCACTTAGTCTACTGTCTGATCACTGCGGGAGGGAGAGCTGTCCCTTAGCCTACTGTCTGATCACTGCGGGAGGGAGAGCTGTCCCTTAGCCTACTGTCTGATCACTGCGGGAGGGAGAGCTGTCACTTAGTCTACTGTCTGATCACTGCGGGAGGGAGAGCTGTCACTTAGCCTACTGTTTGATTTACATTTACATTTAAGTCATTTAGCAGACGCTCTCACAGATTGGAGGGACAGCTGTCACTTAGCCTACTGTCTGATCATAGAGGGAGGGAGAGCTGTCCCTTAGCCTACTGTCTGATCACAGAGGAGGGAGAGTTGTCACTTAGCCTACTGTCTGATCACTGCAGGAGGGAGAGCTGTCACTTAGCCTACTGTCTGATCACTGCGGGAGGGAGAGCTGTCACCTAGCCTACTGTTTGATCACAGAGCGAGGGAGAGCTGTCCGTTAGCCTACTGTTTCATCACAGAGTGAGGGAGAGCTGTCACTTAGCCTAATGTCTGATCACAGATTGGCAGGAGAACTGTCACTTAGCCTGAGCTGTCACTTAGCCTACTGTCTGATCATATAGTGAGGGAGAGCTGTCCCTTAGCCTACTGTCTGATCACAGAGGAGGGAGAGTTGTCACTTAGCCTACTGTCTGATCACTGCAGGAGGGAGAGCTGTCGCTTAGCCTAATGTCTGATCACAGATTGGCAGGAGAGCTGTCACTTAGCCTACTGTCTGATCATAGAGGGAGGGAGAGCTGTCCCTTAGCCTACTGTCTGATCACAGAGGAGGGAGAGCTGATCACAGAGGGAGGGAGAGCTGTCCTTTAGCCTACTGTTTGGTCACAGAGCGAGGGAGAGCTGTCACTTAGCCTACTGTCTGAGCATAGAGGGAGGGTGAGCTGTCCCTCAGGCTACTGTCGGATCACAGATTGGAGGGAGAGCTGTCACTTGTCCTACTGTCTGATCACAGATTAGAGGGAGAGCTGTCACTTAGCCTACTGTCTGATCACAGAGGAAGGGAGAGCTTTCACTTAGCCTACTGTCTGATCACTGCGGGAGGGAGAGCTGTCACTTAGCCTACTGTTTGATCACAGAAGAGGGAGAGCTGTCCCTCAGCCTACTGTCTGATCACTGCGGGAGGGATAGCTGTCACTTAGTCTACTGTCTGATCACTGCGGGAGGGAGAGCTGTCCCTTAGCCTACTGTCTGATCACTGCGGGAGGGAGAGCTGTCCCTTAGCCTACTGTCTGATCACTGCGGGAGGGAGAGCTGTCACTTAGTCTACTGTCTGATCACTGCGGGAGGGAGAGCTGTCACTTAGCCTACTGTCTGATCACTGCTGGAGGGAGAGCTGTCCCTTAGCCTACTGTCTGATCACTGCGGGAGGGATAGCTGTCACTTAGCCTACTGTCTGATCACTGCTGGAGGGAGAGCTGTCCCTTAGCCTACTGTCTGATCACAGAGGAGGGAGAGTTGTCACTTAGCCTACTGTTTGATCACAGAGGGAGGGAGAGCTGTCACTTAGCCTACTGTCTGATCATAGAGGGAGGGAGAGCTGTCCCTCAGGCTACTGTCTGATCACTGCAGGAGGGAGAGCTGTCCCTTAGCCTAATGTCTGATCACAGATTGGCAGGAGAGCTGTCACTTAGCCTACTGTTTGATCACAGATTAGAGGGAGAGCTGTCACTTAGCCTACTGTCTGATCATATAGCGAGGGAGAGCTGTCCCTTAGCCTACTGTCTGATCACAGAGGAGGGAGAGTTGTCACTTAGCCTACTGTCTGATCACTGCAGGAGGGAGAGCTGTCGCTTAGCCTAATGTCTGATCACAGATTGGCAGGAGAGCTGTCACTTAGCCTACTGTCTGATCATAGAGGGAGGGAGAGCTGTCCCTTAGCCTACTGTCTGATCACAGAGGGAGGGAGAGCTGTCACTTAGCCTACTGTTTGATTTACATTTACATTTAAGTCATTTAGCAGACGCTCTCACAGATTGGAGGGACAGCTGTCACTTAGCCTACTGTCTGATCATAGAGGGAGGGAGAGCTGTCCCTTAGCCTACTGTCTGATCACAGAGGAGGGAGAGTTGTCACTTAGCCTACTGTCTGATCACTGCAGGAGGGAGAGCTGTCACTTAGCCTACTGTCTGATCACTGCGGGAGGGAGAGCTGTCACCTAGCCTACTGTTTGATCACAGATTGGAGGGAGAGCTGTCACTTGTCCTACTGTCTGATCACAGATTAGAGGGAGAGCTGTCACTTAGCCTACTGTCTGATCACAGAGGAAGGGAGAGCTTTCACTTAGCCTACTGTCTGATCACTGCGGGAGGGAGAGCTGTCACTTAGCCTACTGTTTGATCACAGAAGAGGGAGAGCTGTCCCTCAGCCTACTGTCTGATCACTGCGGGAGGGAGAGCTGTCCCTCAGCCTACTGTCTGATCACTGCGGGAGGGAGAGCTGTCACTTAGCCTACTGTCTGATCACTGCGAGGGGGAGAGCTGTCACTTAGCCTACTGTTTGATCGCAGAGGGAGGGATAGCTGTCACTTAGTCTACTGTCTGATCACTGCGGGAGGGAGAGCTGTCCCTTAGCCTACTGTCTGATCACTGCGGGAGGGAGAGCTGTCCCTTAGCCTACTGTCTGATCACTGCGGGAGGGAGAGCTGTCACTTAGTCTACTGTCTGATCACTGCGGGAGGGAGAGCTGTCACTTAGCCTACTGTCTGATCACTGCTGGAGGGAGAGCTGTCCCTTAGCCTACAGTCTGATCACTGCGGGAGGGATAGCTGTCACTTAGCCTACTGTCTGATCACTGCTGGAGGGAGAGCTGTCCCTTAGCCTACTGTCTGATCACAGAGGAGGGAGAGTTGTCACTTAGCCTACTGTTTGATCACAGAGGGAGGGAGAGCTGTCACTTAGCCTACTGTTTGATCACAAATTGGAGGGACAGCTGTCACTTAGCCTACTGTCTGATCATAGAGGGAGGGAGAGCTGTCCCTCAGGCTACTGTCTGATCACTGCAGGAGGGAGAGCTGTCCCTTAGCCTAATGTCTGATCACAGATTGGCAGGAGAGCTGTCACTTAGCCTACTGTCTGATCACTGCGGGAGGGAGAGCTGTCCCTTAGCCTACTGTCTGATCACTGCGGGAGGGAGAGCTGTCACTTAGTCTACTGTCTGATCACTGCGGGAGGGAGAGCTGTCACTTAGCCTACTGTCTGATCACTGCTGGAGGGAGAGCTGTCCCTTAGCCTACTGTCTGATCACTGCGGGAGGGATAGCTGTCACTTAGCCTACTGTCTGATCACTGCTGGAGGGAGAGCTGTCCCTTAGCCTACTGTCTGATCACAGAGGAGGGAGAGTTGTCACTTAGCCTACTGTTTGATCACAGAGGGAGGGAGAGCTGTCACTTAGCCAACTGTCTGATCATAGAGGGAGGGAGAGCTGTCCCTCAGGCTACTGTCTGATCACTGCAGGAGGGAGAGCTGTCCCTTAGCTAATGTCTGATCACAGATTGGCAGGAGAGCTGTCACTTAGCCTACTGTTTGATCACAGATTAGAGGGAGAGCTGTCACTTAGCCTACTGTCTGATCATATAGCGAGGGAGAGCTGTCCCTTAGCCTACTGTCTGATCACAGAGGAGGGAGAGTTGTCACTTAGCCTACTGTCTGATCACTGCAGGAGGGAGAGCTGTCGCTTAGCCTAATGTCTGATCACAGATTGGCAGGAGAGCTGTCACTTAGCCTACTGTCTGATCATAGAGGAGGAGAGCTGTCCCTTAGCCTACTGTCTGATCACAGAGGGAGGAGAGCTGTCACTTAGCCTACTGTTTGATTTACATTTACATTTAAGTCATTTAGCAGACGCTCTCACAGATTGGAGGGACAGCTGTCACTTAGCCTACTGTCTGATCATAGAGGGAGGGAGAGCTGTCCCTTAGCCTACTGTCTGATCACAGAGGAGGGAGAGTTGTCACTTAGCCTACTGTCTGATCACAAAAGGAGGGAGAGCTGTCACTTAGCCTACTGTCTGATCACAGAGGGAGGGAGAGCTGTCACTTAGCCTACTGTTTGATTTACATTTACATTTAAGTCATTTAGCAGACGCTCTCACAGATTGGAGGGACAGCTGTCACTTAGCCTATTGTCTGATCATAGAGGGAGAGCTGTCCCTTAGCCTACTGTCTGATCACAGAGGAGGGAGAGTTGTCACTTAGCCTACTGTCTGATCACTGCAGGAGGGAGAGCTGTCACTTAGCCTACTGTCTGATCACTGCGGGAGGGAGAGCTGTCACCTAGCCTACTGTTTGATCACAGAGCGAGGGAGAGCTGTCACTTAGCCTACTGTTTCATCACAGAGTGAGGGAGAGCTGTCACTTAGCCTACTGTTTGATCACAGATTGGAGGGAGAGCTGTCACTTAACCTATTGTCTTGACCACAGAGGGAGGGAGAGCTGTCCGTTAGCCTACTGTCTGATCACAGAGGGAGGGAGTGCTGTCACTTGGCCTACTGTTTGATCACAGATTGGAGGGAGAGCTGTCACTTAGCCTACTGGCTGAGCATAGAGGGAGGGAGAGCTGTCCCTCAGGCTACTGTCTGATCACTGCAGGAGGGAGAGCTGTCCCTTAGCCTAATGTCTGATCACAGATTGGCAGGAGAGCTGTCACTTAGCCTACTGTCTGATCACAGATTAGAGGAGAGCTTTCACTTAGCCTACTGCCTGATCACAAAGGGAGGAGAGCTGTCACTTAGCCTACTGTCTGATCACAAAAAGGAGGGAGAGCTGTCACATAGCCTACTGTCTGATCACAGAGGAGGGAGAACTGTCACTTAGCCTACTGTCTGATCACAGATTGGAGGGAGAGCTGTCACTTAGCTTCCAGTCTGATCACAGATTGGAGGGAGAGCTGTCACTTGTCCTACTGTCTGATCACAGATTAGAGGGAGAGCTGTCACTTAGCCTACTGTCTGATCACAGAGGAAGGGAGAGCTTTCACTTAGCCTACTGGCTGATCACTGCGGGAGGGAGAGCTGTCACTTAGCCTACTGTCTGATCACTGCTGGAGGGAGAGCTGTCCCTTAGCCTACTGTCTGATCATAGAGGGAGGGAGAGCTGTCCCTCAGGCTACTGTCTGATCACTGCAGGAGGGAGAGCTGTCCCTTAGCCTAATGTCTGATCACAGATTGGCAGGAGACCTGTCACTTAGCCTACTGTTTGATCACAGATTAGAGGGAGAGCTGTCACTTAGCCTACTGTCTGATCATATAGCGAGGGAGAGCTGTCCCTTAGCCTACTGTCTGATCACAGAGGAGGGAGAGTTGTCACTTAGCCTACTGTCTGATCACTGCAGGAGGGAGAGCTGTCGCTTAGCCTAATGTCTGATCACAGATTGGCAGGAGAGCTGTCACTTAGCCTACTGTCTGATCATAGAGGGAGGGAGAGCTGTCCCTTAGCCTACTGTCTGATCACAGAGGGAGGGAGAGCTGTCACTTAGCCTACTGTTTGATTTACATTTACATTTAAGTCATTTAGCAGACGCTCTCACAGATTGGAGGGAGAGCTGTCACCTAGCCTACTGTTTGATCACAGATTGGAGGGAGAGCTGTCACTTAGCCTACTGTCTGATCACAGAGGAAGGGAGAGCTTTCACTTAGCCTACTGTCTGATCACTGCGGGAGGGAGAGCTGTCACTTAGCCTACTGTTTGATCACAGAAGAGGGAGAGCTGTCCCTCAGCCTACTGTCTGATCACTGCGGGAGGGAGAGCTGTCACTTAGCCTACTGTCTGATCACTGCGAGGGGGAGAGCTGTCACTTAGCCTACTGTTTGATCGCAGAGGGAGGGATAGCTGTCACTTAGTCTACTGTCTGATCACTGCGGGAGGGAGAGCTGTCCCTTAGCCTACTGTCTGATCACTGCGGGAGGGAGAGCTGTCCCTTAGCCTACTGTCTGATCACTGCGGGAGGGAGAGCTGTCACTTAGTCTACTGTCTGATCACTGCGGGAGGGAGAGCTGTCACTTAGCCTACTGTCTGATCACTGCTGGAGGGAGAGCTGTCCCTTAGCCTACAGTCTGATCACTGCGGGAGGGATAGCTGTCACTTAGCCTACTGTCTGATCACTGCTGGAGGGAGAGCTGTCCCTTAGCCTACTGTCTGATCACAGAGGAGGGAGAGTTGTCACTTAGCCTACTGTTTGATCACAGAGGGAGGGAGAGCTGTCACTTAGCCTACTGTTTGATCACAGATTGGAGGGACAGCTGTCACTTAGCCTACTGTCTGATCATAGAGGGAGGGAGAGCTGTCCCTCAGGCTACTGTCTGATCACTGCAGGAGGGAGAGCTGTCCCTTAGCCTAATGTCTGATCACAGATTGGCAGGAGAGCTGTCACTTAGCCTACTGTCTGATCATATAGCGAGGGAGAGCTGTCCCTTAGCCTACTGTCTGATCACAGAGGAGGGAGAGTTGTCACTTAGCCTACTGTCTGATCACTGCAGGAGGGAGAGCTGTCACTTAGCCTACTGTCTGATCACTGCGGGAGGGAGAGCTGTCACCTAGCCTACTGTTTGATCACAGAGCGAGGGAGAGCTGTCACTTAGCCTACTGTTTCATCACAGAGTGAGGGAGAGCTGTCACTTAGCCTACTGTTTGATCACAGATTGGAGGGAGAACTGTCACTTAACCTATTGTCTGACCACAGGGGGAGGGAGAGCTGTCCGTTAGCCTACTGTCTGATCACAGAGGGAGGGAGTGCTGTCACTTGGCCTACTGTTTGATCACAGATTGGAGGGAGAGCTGTCACTTAGCCTACTGTCTGATCACAGAGGAAGGGAGAGCTTTCACTTAGCCTACTGTCTGATCACTGCGGGAGGGAGAGCTGTCACTTAGCCTACTGTTTGATCACAGAAGAGGGAGAGCTGTCCCTCAGCCTACTGTCTGATCACTGCGGGAGGGAGAGCTGTCACTTAGCCTACTGTCTGATCACTGCGAGGGGGAAAGCTGTCACTTAGCCTACTGTTTGATCGCAGAGGGAGGGATAGCTGTCACTTAGTCTACTGTCTGATCACTGCGGGAGGGAGAGCTGTCCCTTAGCCTACTGTCTGATCACTGCGGGAGGGAGAGCTGTCCCTTAGCCTACTGTCTGATCACTGCGGGAGGGAGAGCTGTCACTTAGTCTACTGTCTGATCACTGCGGGAGGGAGAGCTGTCACTTAGCCTACTGTCTGATCACTGCTGGAGGGAGAGCTGTCCCTTAGCCTACTGTCTGATCACTGCGGGAGGGAATGCTGTCCCTTAGCCTACAGTATGATCACAGAGGGGAGGGAGCGCTGTCAGTCTGTTTGTCAGTGAGGTCAAAAGTCAAGGCCCGCCAACAGTTAAACCAGAGATGGACTGTCCTGGATGTAGATAAGATGGGAGAGATGGACTGTCCTGGATGTAGATAAGATGGGAGAGATGGACTGTCCTGGATGTAGATAAGATGGGAGAGATGGACTGTCCTGGATGTAGATAAGATGGGAGAGATGGACTGTCCTCGATTCCTCCTTTATGCATTGATTCATGTCTGTATTTATAGTGCTGGTTGAAAGAGTATGTGGGAGTACTGGAGAGTACATCTGTGTGTGTGTGTGTGTGTGTGTGTGTGTGTGTGTGTGTGTGTGTGTGTGTGTGTGTGTGTGTGTGTGTGTGTGTGTGTGTGTGTGTGTGTGTGTGTGTGTGTGTGTGTGTGTGTGTGTGTGTGTGTGTGTGTGTGTGTGTGTGTGTGTATCTCAGATGAGTTTGGATCTGGAAGAAGTACAGAGGTATTAGTAAATCACTCACTGTCACACTCACTCACTCTCTCACTCACACACTCATTCACTCACTCTAACAATCACTCACTCACTCTGACACTCACTCACTCTAACAGTCACTCACTCTCTCACTCACACACACACACACTCATTCACTCACTCTAAAAATCACTCACTCACTCTAAAAATCACTCACTCACTCACTCACTTTAACACTCACACACTCACTCTAACAATATATATTGTTCTCTATACATCCTCACATTCAGTCCCATTTCATATCCCACACTTTATGACCCCCCCCCCTAAACCAAGATAAACATCCCACACTTTATTACCCCCCTCTAAACCAAGAGAAACATCCCACACTATCACCCCCTCTAAACCAAGAGAAACATCCCACACTATCACCCCCCTCTAAACCAAGAGAAACATCCCACACTATCACTCCCCCCCTCTAAATCAAGAGAAACATCCCACACTTTAACCTGTCCTCTAAACCTGTCCTATTAAACCTGTCCTATTAGACCAGTCCTATTCAACCTGCCCTATTAGACCAGTCCTGTTAGACCAGTCCTATTAAACCTGTCCTATTCGACCAGTCCTGTTAGACCAGTCCTGTTAAACCTGTCCTAGTAGACCAGTCCTGTTAGACCAGTCCTATTCAACCTGTCCTATTAGACCAGTCCTATTCAACCTGTCCTATTCAACCTGCCCTATGAGACCAGTCCTATTAAATCTGTCCTATTAGACCAGTCCTGTTAGACCAGTCCTATTCAACCTGTCCTATTAGACCAGTCCTGTTAGACCTGTCCTATTAGACCTGTCCTATTAAACCTGTCCTATTTGACCAGTCCTGTTAGACCAGTCCTATTAAACCTGTCCTATTAAACCAGTCCTGTTAGACCAATCCTGTTAAACCTGTCCTATTAGACCAGTCCTGTTAAACCTGTCTTATTAGACCTGTCCTATTAGACCTGTCCTATTATACCTGTCCTATTAGACCAGTCCCATTAGACCAGTCCCGTTAGACCTGTCCTATTAGACCAGTCCTATTAAACCTGTCCTATTAGACCTGCCCTATTATACCTGTCCTATTAAACCTGTCCTATTAGACTAGTGAGTGTTGTTGTTAAGGCTGATTGCCGTGCAGTCTAACCATCAGTCCCCAGACATGTCTCTGGCTACATAACAAACATACTGTATAATCAGGGAAGTGTTCACACACTCACCGCAAGAGTATGCCACACACACACACACACTAAATAACCTATACAGCCCAAACACTCCTCATCACGACTCCTATGTGAGTCAGACTAAAAGTGAGAGAGAGAGAGAGAGAGAGAGAGAGAGAGAGAGAGAGAGAGAGAGAGAGAGAGAGAGAGAGAGAGAGAGAGAGAGAGAGAGAGAGAGAGAGAGAGAGAGAGAGAGAGAGAGAGAGAGAGAGAGAGAGAGAGAGAGAGAGAGAGAGAGAGAGAGAGAGAGAGAGAGAGAGAGAGAGAGAGAGAGAGAGAGAGAGAGAGAGAGAGAGAGAGAGAGAGAGAGAGAGAGAGAGAGAGAGAGAGAGAGAGAGAGAGAGAGAGAGAGAGAGAGAGAGAGAGAGAGAGAGAGAGAGAGATGAGGGAGAGAAGTGCCTAGCTCTGCCCTAGGCTGCTAATTCCATAGAGGGCAGGACAGGACAGGGTGCGGGAGACAGAGTGTATCTGAATGATAACAAGAAGAGAGTGGGTTGGAGGTCAAGCATGAGTTCTGTTATGAGGCTGATTGTGATTGACGCACGACACTGGGTTTAGGTGCCAAGGGTTGTCACGGTAACAGCTGTGTGAGTCAGAGGTGTGTCTGTGTGCGTGTGTTGTTGATGTGTTTGTGTGTGACTGTTCCCAAGTGAATCAGTCAAGTTTAAGGAGGCAGGGCAAGGGCCACACATCTGTGGGAGCGGGGGCTGAGCGTCAAGAAGGTCTGCATCGGGTAAGCAACCCCCCCCCGCCGCCGCGTTCAATTGCTGAGTCATGCCAACGATAACCTTCAACTATTCTCTTTTTCTCTCTCTCTCTCTCTCTCTCTCGTTCTCTCGTTCTCTCCTCTCCTCTTTCCTCCCACGCCTCCCAGCTCTTGTCAGTTCCACCAGATCCTGCCTTCCTGAGTGGGCCAGAACCCAGAATTCAGCTGTGTGACAGCTATGCTAAAGCATCACTTCCCCGACAATCTTCACATCTCTCATCCTCTCTTCTCTCCTCTTATCTCATCTATCTAATGATTCCTTTACCTTCTACTCTTTCCTGACTCCTCTTCACCCTCCTGACTCCTCTTCACCCTCTTGACCCCTCTTCACCGTCCTGAACCCTCCTCATCCTCCTAACCCCTCTTCATCTTCCTGACCCCACGTCACCCTCCTGATCCCTCTTCATCCTCCTAACCCCTCTTGAGTCCTCTTCACCCTCCTGACCCCTCTTCACCGTCCTGAACCCTCTTCATCCTCCTAACCCCTCTTCATCTTCCTGACCCCACGTCACCCTCCCGATCCCTCCTCATCCTCCTCACCCCTCTTCACCCTCCTAACCTCTCTTCACCCTCCTAACTCCTCTTCATTCTCTACTTAGTCTGATTGAGTGTTCTCTATTTAGCTTCTCCTGTCCAATCATATCCTCTACTATGTGTTCTGTCAATTTACTTCCTGAAGCCTGACCTGACCTGGCCAGGCCAGACCTGACCTGGCCAGACCTGAACTGGCCTGACCTGGCTTGGCCTGACAAGGTTTTCCAACAGATGAACAAGTCATCTCATACAAGCCGAGATACTTTTGTACAGTAAAGCATTCAGATCTTATTCTAAAATGGGTTAAATAAATAAATGAATCCTCAGTAATCTACACTTAATAATTAATTACAAAGCGAAAAAATGTTTTTTAGAAATGTTTGCTATCATTCCATCATTCTTAAATGGAAGAAGTTTGGCATCACCAAGACTCGTCTTAGAGCTGGCAATTGGGGGAGAAAGGCATTGGTCAGGGAGGTGACCAAGAACTCGAAGGTCACTCGGACAGAGCTCTAGAGATTCTCTGTGGAGATGGGAGAACCTTCCAGAAGGACAACCATCTCTGCAGCACTCCACCAATCAGGTCTTTATGGTAGAGTGGCTAGACGGAAGCCACTCCTCAGTAAAAGGCACATGACAGCCCGCTTGGAGTTTGCCAAAAGACACCTAAAGGACTCAGACCACGAGAAACAAGATTTCCTGGTCTGATGAAACCTAGATTTAAGTCTTTGGCCTGAATGCTAAGCGCCACGTCCGGAGGAAACCTGTCACCATCCCTACGGTGAAGCATGGTGGTGGCAGCATCATGCTTCGTGGCTGATATATATATATTTTTGTACCTTTATTTAATCATGAAAGGAGGGGTCGGGGTGAGGAGGGGGTGCTGTGGGATTATTTAAAATACTCTTTAAAGGAGTAGGGTTTTAGATGTTTTCAGAAGTTCTACAGCTGCACCATCGAGAGCATCCTAACCGGTTGCATCACTGCCTGTTATGGCAGCTGTTTGGTATCTGACCGCAAGGCGCTACAGAGGGTAGTGCGTACGGCCCTAGTACATCACTGGAGCCAAGCTTCCTGCCATCCACGACCAAGATACTAGGCAGTGTCAGAGGAAGGCCCAAAAAATTGTCAAAGACTCCATTCACCCAAGACATAGACTGTTTACTCTGCTACCACACGGAAAGCGGTACCGGAGTGCCAAGTCTAGGACCGAAAGACTTCTTCACCTCTTTCAGCTAGGGGGCACTATTTTTATGTTTGGAAAAATAACGTTCCCAAAGTAAACGGCCTATTCCTCAGGACCAGATACTAGAATATGCATATAATTGACAGATCAGGATAGAAAACACTCTAAAGTTTCCAAACCTGTCAAAATATTGTCTGTGAGTATAACAGAACTGTTATTGCAGGCGAAAACCTGAAGAAAATCAAACCAGGAAGTGGCTTCTATTTTGAAAGCACCATGTTCCATAGCCTGCCTTCGCTCCATTTAAAGGGATATCAACCAGATTCCTTTTCCTATGGCTTCCTTAAGGTGTCAACAGTCTTTAGACATAGTTTCAGGCTTTTATTTTGAAAAATTAGCGAGAAAGATAACATCGTGTAGTGGATAGCTGGGTGTTCGCATGAGTTTTGCTTGCGTAACACAGTGGGGCAGCCATTGCCTCTCCCTCTCCTACTGAAAAAGAGACCGTGCCGGTTGATATATTATCGATTATATATTTGAAAAACAACCTGAGTATTGATTATAAAAAACGTTTGAAATGTTTCTACGAACATTACGGAAACTATTTGGAATTTTCGTCTGCGTTGTCGTGACCGCTCGAGCCTGTGGATTTCTGAACATAACGCGCCAAACAAACGGAGGTATTTTGGATATAAAAATATTCTTTATGGAACAAAAGGAACATTTATTGTGTAACTGCGAGTCTTGTGAGTGAAAACATCCGAAGATCGTCAAAGGTAAGCGATTCATTTTATTGCTTTTCTGATTTTCATGACCAAGCTACATTGAAGCTAGGTGTTCATAATGTTTTGTCTAGTGATCGATAAACTTACACAAACGCATGGATTGCTTTCGCTGTAAAGCACATTTTCAAAATCTGACACCACAGGTGGATTAACAAAAAGCTATGCTGTGTTTTCCTATATTGCACTTGTGATTTCATGAATTTAAATATAGTAATATTATTTGAATGTGGCACTCATCAATTGTATTTATTTTACCTAGGCAAGTCAGTTAAGAACAAATTCTTATTTTCAATGATGGCCTAGTGGGTTAACTGCCTGTTCAGGGGCAGAACAACAGATTTGTACCTTGTCAGCTCGGGGGTTTGAACTTACAACCTTCCGGTTACTAGTCCAACACTCTAACCACTAGGCTACGCTGCCGCCTCAATGCTCTAACCACTAAGCTACGCTGCCGCCTCTACACTCTAACCACTAGGCTACGCTGCCGCCTCTACACTCTAACCACTAGGCTACGCTGCCGCCTCTACACTCTAACCACTAGGCTACCCTGCCGCCTCTACACTCTAACCACTAGGCTACCTGCCACCTCTACACTCTAACCACTAGGCTACCTGCCGCCTCTACACTCTAACCACTAGGCTACGCTGCCGCCTCTACACTCTAACCACTAGGCTACGCTGCCGCCTCTACACTCTAACCACTAGGCTACCTGCCACCTCTACACTCTAACCACTAGGCTACCCTGCCGCCCCTACACTCTAACCACTAGGCTACTTGCCTCCTCTACACTCTAACCACTAGGCTACCCTGCCACCTCTATACTCTAACCACTAGGCTACCTGCCACCTCTACACTCTAACCACTAGGCTACCTGCCTCCTCTACAATCTAACCACTAGGCTACCTGCCTCCTCTACACTCTAACCACTAGGCACCTCTACACTCTAACCACTAGGCTACCTGCCACCTCTACACTCTAACCACTAGGCTACCCTGCCGCCCCTACACTCTAACCACTAGGCTACTTGCCTCCTCTACACTCTAACCACTAGGCTACCCTGCCACCTCTACACTCTAACCACTAGGCTACCTGCCGCCTCTACACTCTAACCACTAGGCTACCCTGCCACCTCTACACTCTAACCACTAGGCTACCCTGCCGCCCCTACACTCTAACCACTAGGCTACCTGCCGCCCCAATTTAGCTGATCCCGCTAATGATCCCGCTGACGGGATGGGTTGCATCAAGAAGTTAACAGCTTCTACCCCCAAGCCATAAGACTGCTGAATATTTAATCAAACGACCACCTGGACTATTTACACTGACCCACCTCTCTTTGTTTTTACACAGCTGCTACTCACTGTTTATTATATATGCATTGTCACTTTATACAAATGATCTCGACTAACCTGTACTCCCGTACATTGACTCAGTACTGGTACCCCCTGTATAAAGCCTCGTTATTGTTATGTAATTTACTTGTGTTACTTTTAGATTCCTTTAAAAAAATATATAATTATATATAATAATATATATTATATATAAATATATAATTTATTTAGTAAATATTTTCTAACTCTTTTTTGAACATAAGGGCTTGTAAGTAAGCATTTCACGGTAAGGTCTACACGAGTTGTATTCGGCGCATGAGAAAAAAAACAATTTGATTTGATTTGAAGATGGACAGGGACTCTGCTGTCCAAGCTTCAGGGGGGAAGATGGGCAGGGACTCTGCTGTCCAAGCTTCAGGGGGAAGATGGACTCTGCTGTCCTAGAATCAGGGAGAAGATGGACTCTGCTGTCCTAGCTTCAGGGAGAAGATGGACTCTGTTGTCCTAGCTTCAGGGGGAAGATGGACTCTGCTGTCCTAGCATCAGGGAGAAGATGGACTCTGCTGTCCTAGCTTCAGGGGGAAGATGGACTCTGCTGTCCTAGCTTCAGGGAGAAGATGGACTCTGCTGTCCTAGCATCAGGGAGAAGATGGACTCTGCTGTCCTAGCTTCAGGGGGGAAGATGGACTCTGCTGTCCTAGCTTCAGGGAGAAGATGGACTCTGCTGTCCTAGCTTCAGGGGGGAAGATGGACAGGGACTCTGCTGTCCTAGCTTCAGGGGGAAGATGGACTCTGCTGTCCTAGCTTCAGGGGGGAAGATGGACTCTGCTGTCCTAGCTTCAGGGGGGAAGATGGACAGGGACTCTGCTGTCCTAGCTTCAGGAGAAGATGGACTCTGCTGTCCTAGCTTCAGGGGGAAGATGGACAGGGACTCTGCTGTCCAAGCTTCAGGGGGAAGATGGACTCTGCTGTCCTAGCATCAGGAGAAGATGGACTCTGCTGTCCTAGCTTCAGGGAGAACATGGACTCTGCTGTCCTAGCTTCAGGGGGGAAGATGGACAGGGACTCTGCTGTCCTAGCTTCAGGGAGAAGATGGACTCTGCTGTCCTAGCTTCAGGGAGAAGATGGACTCTGTTGTCCTAGCTTCAGGGGAAGATGGACTCTGCTGTCCTAGCATCAGGGAGAAGATGGACTCTGCTGTCCTAGTTTCAGGAGAAGATGGACTCTGTTGTCCTAGCTTCAGGGGGAAGATGGACTCTGCTGTCCTAGCATCAGGGAGAAGATGGACTCTGCTGTCCTAGCTTCAGGGGGGAAGATGGACTCTGCTGTCCTAGCTTCAGGGGGGAAGATGGACAGGGACTCTGCTGTCCAAGCTTCAGGGGGAAGATGGACTCTGCTGTCCTAGCATCAGGGAGAAGATGGACTCTGCTGTCCTAGCTTCAGGGAGAACATGGACTCTGCTGTCCTAGCTTCAGGGGGGAAGATGGACAGGGACTCTGCTGTCCTAGCTTCAGGGAGAAGATGGACTCTGCTGTCCTAGCTTCAGGGAGAAGATGGACTCTGCTGTCCTAGCATCAGGGAGAAGATGGACTCTGCTGTCCTAGTTTCAGGGAGAAGATGGACTCTGTTGTCCTAGCTTCAGGGGGAAGATGGACTCTGCTGTCCTAGCATCAGGGAGAAGATGGACTCTGCTGTCCTAGCTTCAGGGGGGAAGATGGACTCTGCTGTCCTAGCTTCAGGGGGGAAGATGGACAGGGACTCTGCTGTCCTAGCTTCAGGGGGAAGATGGACTCTGCTGTCCTAGCTTCAGGGGGGAAGATGGACAGGGACTCTGCTGTCCTAGCTTCAGGGAGAAGATGGACTCTGCTGTCCTAGCTTCAGGGAGAAGATGGACTCTACTGTCCTAGCTTCAGGGAGAAGATGGACTCTGCTGTCCTAGCTTCAGGCGGGAAGATGGACTCTGCTGTCCTAGCTTCAGGCGGGAAGATGGACTCTGCTGTCCTAGCTTCAGGCGGGAAGATGGACACTGCTGTCCTAGCTTCAGGGAGAAGATGGACTCTGCTGTCCTAGCTTCAGGGAGAAGATGGACTCTGCTGTCCAAGCTTCAGAGGGGAAGATGGACTCTGCTGTCCTAGCTTCAGGGGGGAAGATGGACAGGGACTCTGCTGTCCTAGCTTCAGGGAGAAGATGGACTCTGCTGTCCTAGCATCAGGGAGAAGATGGACAGGGACTCTGCTGTCCAAGCTTCAGGGAGAAGATGGACTCTGCTGTCCTAGCTTCAGGGGGGAAGATGGACAGGGACTCTGCTGTCCAAGCTTCAGGGAGAAGATGGACTCTGCTGTCCTAGCATCAGGGAGAAGATGGACTCTGCTGTCCTAGCATCAGGGAGAAGATGGACTCTGCTGTCCTAGCATCAGGGAGAAGATGGACTCTGCTGTCCTAGCTTCAGGGAGAAGATGGACTCTGCTGTCCTAGCTTCAGGGGAAGATGGACTCTGCTGTCCTAGCTTCAGGGGGAAGATGGACTCTGCTGTCCTAGCTTCAGGGGGGAAGATGGACAGGGACTCTGCTGTCCTAGCTTCAGGGAGAAGATGGACTCTGCTGTCCTAGCTTCAGGGAGAAGATGGACTCTGCTGTCCTAGCTTCAGGCGGGAAGATGGACTCTGCTGTCCTAGCTTCAGGCGGGAAGATGGACTCTGCTGTCCTAGCTTCAGGGGGGAAGATGGACAGGGACTCTGCTGTCCTAGCTTCAGGGAGAAGATGGACTCTGCTGTCCTAGCTTCAGGGAGAAGATGGACTCTGCTGTCCTAGCTTCAGGCGGGAAGATGGACTCTGCTGTCCTAGCTTCAGGCGGGAAGATGGACTCTGCTGTCCTAGCTTCAGGCGGGAAGATGGACTCTGCTGTCCTAGCTTCAGGGAGAAGATGGACTCTGCTGTCCTAGCTTCAGGGAGAAGATGGACTCTGCTGTCCTAGCATCAGGGAGAAGATGGACAGGGACTCTGCTGTCCAAGCTTCAGGGAGAAGATGGACTCTGCTGTCCTAGCTTCAGGGGGGAAGATGGACAGGGACTCTGCTGTCCAAGCTTCAGGGAGAAGATGGACTCTGCTGTCCTAGCATCAGGGAGAAGATGGACTCTGCTGTCCTAGCATCAGGGAGAAGATGGACTCTGCTGTCCTAGCTTCAGGGAGAAGATGGACTCTGCTGTCCTAGCATCAGGGAGAAGATGGACTCTGCTGTCCTAGCTTCAGGGAGAAGATGGACTCTGCTGTCCTAGCTTCAGGGGGAAGATGGACTCTGCTGTCCTAGCTTCAGGGGGAAGATGGACTCTGCTGTCCTAGCTTCAGGGGGAAGATGGACTCTGCTGTCCTAGCTTCAGGGGGAAGATGGACTCTGCTGTCCTAGCTTCAGGGGGGAAGATGGGCAGGGACTCTACTGTCCTAGCAGGAGGAAGCTGGTTTCACTATTGGGGTGCCAGAACAGAGAAGAGCTTGGATTGGGCTGTGCAGAAGAGGCCCTTCTGTAGGGGCAAGAGGTCCAATAGACCAGAGGTGGCAGAACAGAGTGCTCGGGTTGGGGTGTCAGGTTTGAGCCGAACCTGAAGGTGAGGAGGGGCAGTTCCTCTTGCTGCTCCGTGGGCAAGTACCCACCTCCGTTTTACATTTACATTTACATTTAAGTCATTTAGCAGACGCTCTTATCCAGAGCGTTTTGAGACAGGGATGTCGCTGACTTCTGATAGTGTTTCTATATCTGCTTGAATGATAAGTGACATTGACAAAAGGAGCTACGGTATTTTAGAAGTATAGAAGAAAGTACACGGAAGAAAGAAAAACAGACTTGATCCAACAGTCACCACCGGCCAATCACTGGACAGACATCCTCCCCTATGACATCATCAAAGAGAAGTGATGCCACCATTTTTTTAATGATGTCATTCAATTTGTAACAATCACCGACCAATGACAGAGTGCAGTGTAAAAGGAGCAGAGAGGAGTGATGTCATCCTTTGTGAGGTAATTGGTTTCGGTGTGACTGACCAGTACCAGGAGCAGGACACGATGACATCATCCTGATATCATAGCATTGGGTAAACAGATAGACCTAACTGCTGCAATCCGAGTCATCATCATTATTTTTGTGATATTTTACATTCTCTGTTAATCAACATCCTACACTAATGTCGGTGAGAGAGGAGGGGTCATACATACACTCTCCTTTGGGGATTCTGAGAGGAGGGGTCATACATACAGACATGCTCCTTTGGGGATTCTGAGAGGAGGGGTCATACATACAGACACGCTCCTTTGGGGATTCTGAGAGGAGGGGTCATACATACAGACAGACATGCTCCTTTGGGGATTCTGAGAGGGGAGGGGTCATACATACAGACAGACACGCTCCTTTGGGGATTCTGAGAGGGAGGGGTCATACAGACAGACATGCTCCTTTGGGGATTCTGAGAGGAGGGGTCATACATACATACAGACATGCTCCTTTGGGGATTCTGAGAGGGGAGGGGTCATACATACAGACATGCTCCTTTGGGGATTCTGAGAGGACAGACATGCTCCTTTGGGGATTCTGAGAGGAGGGGTCATTCATACATACAGACATGCTCCTTTGGGGATTCTGAGAGGGGAGGGGTCATACATACAGACATGCTCCTTTGGGGATTCTGAGAGGAGGGGTCATACATACAGACATGCTCCTTTGGGGATTCTGAGA